>NW_026960821.1:0-37538 GCF_021018805.1 Prinia subflava | reverse complement strand
TCTCCACTACTGACGTATATTTTGTACCAGTTGGTGTATTCCTCGTCTGGAGAGCAGGAGCAAAGGTTTTAGGACCTAAATTGCTTGATTTCCTTGGAAGAGATATGTAGAACACTGTGCTTTGCTGTTACTGTGTTGGTTTTCTCAAGACACAAGTCCTGTTGGCTGTCTGTGTTTGCAGCAAGCAGAGAAGCTGCTGCAGACCCTTTCTTGCCCCTTTTCCACAAGTGAAGTATATTTTGTACCAGTTGGTGTATTCCTCGTCTGCAGAGCAAGAGCAAAGGTGTTAGGACCTAAACTGCTTAATTTCCATGGAAGAGATATGTGGAACACTATGGTTTTGCTGTTGCTGTGTTTGTTTTCTCAAGACACAAGCCCTGTTTGTTCCCTGTGTTTTCAGCAAGCAGAGAAGCTGCTGCAGACACTTTCTTGCTCCTTTTCCACTACTGACGTATATTTTGTACCAGTTGGTGTGTTCCTCATCTGCAGAGCAAGATCAAAGGGTTTAGGACTTAAATTGCTTGTTTTCCATGGAAGAGCTATGTAGAACCCTATGCTTTGCTGTTGCTGTGTTGGTTCTCTAAAGACACAAGCCCTGTTTGTTCCCTGTGTTTTCAGCAAGCAGAGAAGCTCTTGAAGACACGTACCTGCTTTCTCCAGTACTGACGTATATTTTGTACCAGTTGGTGTGTTCCTCGTCTGCAAAGCAAGAGCAAATGTGTTAGGACCTAAATTGCTTGATTTCCATGGAAGAGCTATGTAGAACACTATGCTTTGCTGTTGCTGTGTTGGTTTTCTCAAGACACAAGTCCTGTTGGTTGTCTGTGTTTGCAGCAAGCAGAGAAGCTGCTGCAGACACTTTCTTGCCCCTTTTCCACAAGTGAAGTATATTTTGTACCAGTTGGTGTATTCCTCGTCTGCAGAGCAAGAGCAAATATGTTAGGACCTAAATTGCTTGATTTCCATGGAAGAGCTATGTAGAACACTATGCTTTGCTGTTGCTGTGTCGGTTTTCTCAAGAAACAAACCCTGTTTGTTCTCTGTACTTGCAGCGAGCAAAGAAGCTCTTGAAGACACGTACCTGCTTTCTCCACTACTGACGTATATTTTGTACCAGTTGGTGTATTCCTCGTCTGCAGAGCAAGAGCAAAGGTTTTAGGACCTAAATTGCTTGATTTCCTTGGAAGAGATATGTAGAACACTGTGCTTTGCTGATACTGATTTGGTTTTCTCAAGACACAAGCCTTGTTGGTTGTCTGAGTTTCCAGCGAGGAGAAAAGCTGCTGCAGACACTTTCTTGCCCCTTTTCCACAAGTGAAGTATATTTGTACCAGTTGGTGTATTCCTCGTCTGCAGAGCAAGAGCAAAGGTTTTAGGATCTAAATTGCTTGTTTTCCATGGAAGAGCTATGTAGAAACACTATGCTTTGCTGTTGCTGTGTTGGTTTTCTCAAGAAACAAGTCCTCTTGGTTGTCTGTGTTTGCAGCAAGCAGAGAAGCTGCTGCAGACACTTTCTTGCCCCTTTTCCACAAGTGAAGTATATTTTGTACCAGTTGGTGTATTCCTCGTCTGCAGAGCAAGAGCAAATGTGTTAGGACCTAAATTGCTTGGTTTCCATGGAAGAGCTCTGTAGAACACTATGCTTTGCTGTTGCTGTGTCGGTTTTCTCAAGAAACAAACCCTGTTTGTTCTCTGTGCTTGCAGCAAGCAGAGAAGCTCTTGAAGACACGTACCTGCTTTCTCCAGTACTGACGTATATTTTGTACCAGTTCGTGTATTCCTCGTCTGCAGAGCAAGAGCAAAGGTGTTAGGACCTAAACTGCTTAATTTCCATTGGAAGAGATATGTAGAACACTATGGTTTTCGGTTGCTGTGTTTGTTTTCTCAAGACACAAGCCCTTATTGTTCTCTGTGTTTTCAGCAAGCAGAGAAGCTGCTGCAGACACTTGTTTTGCTCTTTTGCACAAGTGAAGTATATTTTGTACCAGTTGGTGTATTCCTCGTCTGCAGAGCAAGAGCAAAGGTTTTAGGATCTAAATTGCTTGTTTTCCATGGAAGAGCTATGTAGAACACTATGCTTTGCTGTTGCTGTGTTGGTTTTCTCAAGACACAAGTCCTGTTGGTTGTCTGTGTTTGCAGCAAGCAGAGAAGCTGCTGCAGACACTTTCTTGCCCCTTTTCCACAAGTGAAGTATATTTTGTACCAGTTGGTGTATTCCTCGTCTGCAGAGCAAGAGCAAATATGTTAGGACCTAAATTGCTTGATTTCCATGGAAGAGCTCTGTAGAACACTATGCTTTGCTGTTGCTGTGTCAGTTTTCTCAAGAAACAAACCCTGTTTGTTCTCTGTACTTGCAGCGAGCAGAGAAGCTCTTGAAGACACGTACCTGCTTTCTCCACTACTGACGTATATTTTGTACCAGTTGGTGTATTCCTCGTCTGGAGAGCAGGAGCAAAGGTTTTAGGACCTAAATTGCTTGATTTCCTTGGAAGAGATATGTAGAACACTGTGCTTTGCTGTTACTGTGTTGGTTTTCTCAAGACACAAGTCCTGTTGGTTGTCTGTGTTTGCAGCAAGCAGAGAAGCTGCTGCAGACACTTTCTTGCTCCTTTTCCACTAGTGAAGTATATTTTGTACCAGTTGGTGTATTCCTCGTCTGCAGAGCAAGAGCAAAGGTTTTAGGATCTAAATTGCTTGTTTTCCATGGAAGAGCTATTAAGAACACTATGCTTTGCTGTTGCTGTGTTGGTTTTCTCAAGACACAAGTCCTGTTTGTTCTCTGTGTTTTCAGCAAGCAGAGAAGCTGCTGCAGACACTTTCTTGCCCCTTTTCCACAAGTGAAGTATATTTTGTACCAGTTGGTGTATTCCTCGTCTGCAGAGCAAGTGCAAAGGTTTTAGGATCTAAATTGCTTGTTTTCCATGGAAGAGCTATGTAGAACACTATGCTTTGCTGTTGCTGTGTTGGTTTTCTAAAGACACAAGCCCTGTTTGTTCCCTGTGTTTTCAGCAAGCAGAGAAGCTGCTGCAGACACTTTCTTGCCCCTTTTCCACAAGTGAAGTATATTTTGTGCCAGTTGGTGTGTTCCTCCTCTGCAGAGCAAGAGCAAAGGTTTTAGGATCTAAATTGCTTGTTTTCCATGGAAGAGCTATGTAGAACACTATGCTTTGCTGTTGCTGTGTTGGTTTTCTCAAGACACAAGTCCTGTTTGTTGTCTGTGTTTGCAGCAAGCAGAGAAGCTGCTGCAGACACTTTCTTGCCCCTTTTCCACAAGTGAAGTATATTTTGTACCAGTTGGTGTATTCTCGTCTGCAGAGCAAGAGCAAAGGTTTTAGGATCTAAATTGCTTGTTTTCCATGGAAGAGCTATTAAGAACACTATGCTTTGCTGTTGCTGTGTTGGTTTTCTCAAGACACAAGCCCTGTTTGTTCTCTGTGTTTTCAGCAAGCAGAGAAGCTGCTGCAGACACTTTCTTGCCCCTTTACCACTAGTGAAGTATATTTTGTACCAGTTGGTGTATTCCTCGTCTAAAGAGCAAGTGCAAAGGTTTTAGGATCTAAATTGCTTGTTTTCCATGGAAGAGCTATGTAGAACACTATGCTTTGCTGTTGCTGTGTTGGTTTTCTCAAGACACAAGTCCTGTTGGTTGTCTGTGTTTGCAGCAAGCAGAGAAGCTGCTGCAGACACTTTCTTGCCCCTTTTCCACAAGTGAAGTATATTTTGTGCCAGTTGGTGTGTTCCTCCTCTGCAGAGCAAGAGCAAAGGTTTTAGGATCTAAATTGCTTGTTTTCCATGGAAGAGCTATGTAGAACACTATGCTTTGCTGTTGCTGGGTTGGTTTTCTCAAGACACAAGTCCTGTTGGTTGTCTGTGTTTGCAGCAAGCAGAGAAGCTGCTGCAGACACTTTCTTGCCCCTTTTCCACAAGTGAAGTATATTTTGTACCAGTTGGTGTATTCCTCGTCTGCAGAGCAAGAGCAAAGGTTTTAGGATCTAAATTGCTTGTTTTCCATGGAAGAGCTATGTAGAACACTATGCTTTGCTGTTGCTGTGTTGGTTTTCCTCAAGACACAAGTCCTGTTGGTTGTCTGTGTTTGCAGCAAGCAGAGAAGCTGCTGCAGACACTTTCTTGCTCCTTTTCCACTAGTGAAGTATATTTTGTACCAGTTGGTGTATTCCTCGTCTGCAGAGCAAGAGCAAATATGTTAGGACCTAAATTACTTGATTTCCATGGAAGAGCTCTGTAGAACACTATGCTTTGCTGTTGCTGTGTCGGTTTTCTCAAGAAACAAACCCTGTTTGTTCTCTGTACTTGCAGCGAGCAGAGAAGCTCTTGAAGACACGTACCTGCTTTCTCCACTACTGACGTATATTTTGTACCAGTTGGTGTATTCCTCGTCTGGAGAGCAGGAGCAAAGGTTTTAGGACCTAAATTGCTTGATTTCCTTGGAAGAGATATGTAGAACACTGTGCTTTGCTGTTACCTGTGTTGGTTTTCTCAAGACACAAGTCCTGTTGGCTGTCTGTGTTTGCAGCAAGCAGAGAAGCTGCTGCAGACACTTTCTTGCCCCTTTTCCACAAGTGAAGTATATTTTGTACCAGTTGGTGTATTCCTCGTCTGCAGAGCAAGAGCAAAGGTTTTAGGATCTAAATTGCTTGTTTTCCATGGAAGAGCTATTAAGAACACTATGCTTTGCTGTTGCTGTGTTGGTTTTCTCAAGACACAAGTCCTGTTTGTTCTCTGTGTTTTCAGCAAGCAGAGAAGCTGCTGCAGACACTTTCTTGCCCCTTTTCCACTAGTGAAGTATATTTTGTACCAGTTGGTGTATTCCTCGTCTAAAGAGCAAGTGCAAAGGTTTTAGGATCTAAATTGCTTGTTTTCCATGGAAGAGCTATGTAGAACACTATGCTTTGCTGTTGCTGTGTTGGTTTTCTCAAGACACAAGTCCTGTTGGTTGTCTGTGTTTGCAGCAAGCAGAGAAGCTGCTGCAGGACACTTTCTTGCCCCTTTTCCACAAGTGAAGTATATTTTGTGCCAGTTGGTGTGTTCCTCGTCTGCAGAGCAAGAGCAAAGGTTTTAGGATCTAAATTGCTTGTTTTCCATGGAAGAGCTATGTAGAACACTATGCTTTGCTGTTGCTGTGTTGGTTTTCTCAAGACAGAAGTCCTGTTGGTTGTCTGTGTTTGCAGCAAGCAGAGAAGCTGCTGCAGACACTTTCTTGCCCCTTTTCCACAAGTGAAGTATATTTTGTACCAGTTGGTGTATTCCTCGTCTGCAGAGCAAGAGCAAATATGTTAGGACCTAAATTGCTTGATTTCCATGGAAGAGCTCTGTAGAACACTATGCTTTGCTGTTGCTGTGTCGGTTTTCTCAAGAAACAAACCCTGTTTGTTCTCTGTACTTGCAGCGAGCAGAGAAGCTCTTGAAGACACGTACCTGCTTTCTCCACTACTGACGTATATTTTGTACCAGTTGGTGTATTCCTCGTCTGGAGAGCAGGAGCAAAGGTTTTAGGACCTAAATTGCTTGATTTCCTTGAAGAGATATGTAGAACACTGTGCTTTGCTGTTACTGTGTTGGTTTTCTCAAGACACAAGTCCTGTTGGTTGTCTGTGTTTGCAGCAAGCAGAGAAGCTGCTGCAGACACTTTCTTGCTCATTTTCAACTAGTGAAGTATATTTTGTACCAGTTGGTGTATTCCTCGTCTGCAGAGCAAGAGCAAATATGTTAGGACCTAAATTACTTGATTTCCATGGAAGAGCTCTGTAGAACACTATGCTTTGCTGTTGCTGTGTCGGTTTTCTCAAGAAACAAACCCTGTTTGTTCTCTGTACTTGCAGCGAGCAGAGAAGCTCTTGAAGACACGTACCTGCTTTCTCCACTACTGACGTATATTTTGTACCAGTTGGTGTATTCCTCGTCTGGAGAGCAGGAGCAAAGGTTTTAGGACCTAAATTGCTTGATTTCCTTGGAAGAGATATGTAGAACACTGTGCTTTGCTGTTACTGTGTTGGTTTTCTCAAGACACAAGTCCTGTTGGTTGTCTGTGTTTGCAGCAAGCAGAGAAGCTGCTGCAGACCCTTTCTTGCCCTTTTCCACAAGTGAAGTATAATTTTGTACCAGTTGGTGTATTCCTCGTCTGCAGAGCAAGAGCAAAGGTGTTAGGACCTAAACTGCTTAATTTCCATAAAAGAGATATGTGGAACACTATGGTTTTCGGTTGCTGTGTTTGTTTTCTCAAGACACAAGCCCTGTTTGTTCCCTGTGTTTTCAGCAAGCAGAGAAGCTGCTGCAGACACTTTCTTGCTCCTTTTCCACTAGTGAAGTATATTTTGTACCAGTTGGTGTGTTCCTCATCTGCAGAGCAAGATCAAAGGGTTTAGGACTTAAATTGCTTGTTTTCCATGGAAGAGCTATGTAGAACACTATGCTTTGCTGTTGCTGTGTTGGTTCTCTAAAGACACAAGCCCTGTTTGTTCCCTGTGTTTTCAGCAAGCAGAGAAGCTCTTGAAGACACGTACCTGCTTTCCTCCAGTACTGACGTATATTTTGTACCAGTTGGTGTGTTCCTCGTCTGCAAAGCAAGAGCAAATGTGTTAGGACCTAAATTGCTTGATTTCCATGGAAGAGCTATGTAGAACACTATGCTTTGCTGTTGCTGTGTTGGTTTTCTCAAGACACAAGTCCTGTTGGTTGTCTGTGTTTGCAGCAAGCAGAGAAGCTGCTGCAGACACTTTCTTGCCCCTTTTCCACAAGTGAAGTATATTTTGTACCAGTTGGTGTATTCCTCGTCTGCAGAGCAAGAGCAAATATGTTAGGACCTAAATTGCTTGATTTCCATGGAAGAGCTATGTAGAACACTATGCTTTGCTGTTGCTGTGTCGGTTTTCTCAAGAAACAAACCCTGTTTGTTCTCTGTACTTGCAGCGAGCAAAGAAGCTCTTGAAGACACGTACCTGCTTTCTCCACTACTGACGTATATTTTGTACCAGTTGGTGTATTCCTCGTCTGCAGAGCAAGAGCAAAGGTTTTAGGACCTAAATTGCTTGATTTCCTTGGAAGAGATATGTAGAACACTGTGCTTTGCTGTTACTGATTTGGTTTTCTCAAGACACAAGCCTTGTTGGTTGTCTGAGTTTCCAGCGAGCAGAAAAGCTGCTGCAGACACTTTCTTGCCCCTTTTCCACAAGTGAAGTATATTTTGTACCAGTTGGTGTATTCCTCGTCTGCAGAGCAAGAGCAAAGGTTTTAGGATCTAAATTGCTTGTTTTCCATGGAAGAGCTATGTAGAACACTATGCTTTGCTGTTGCTGTGTTGGTTTTCTCAAGAAACAAGTCCTGTTGGTTGTCTGTGTTTGCAGCAAGCAGAGAAGCTGCTGCAGACACTTTCTTGCCCCTTTTCCACAAGTGAAGTATATTTTGTACCAGTTGGTGTATTCCTCGTCTGCAGAGCAAGAGCAAATGTGTTAGGACCTAAATTGCTTGGTTTCCATGGAAGAGCTCTGTAGAACACTATGCTTTGCTGTTGCTGTGTCGGTTTTCTCAAGAAACAAACCCTGTTTGTTCTCTGTGCTTGCAGCAAGCAGAGAAGCTCTTGAAGACACGTACCTGCTTTCTCCAGTACTGACGTATATTTTGTACCAGTTGGTGTATTCCTCGTCTGCAGAGCAAGAGCAAAGGTGTTAGGACCTAAACTGCTTAATTTCCTTGGAAGAGATATGTAGAACACTATGGTTTTCGGTTGCTGTGTTTGTTTTCTCAAGACACAAGCCCTTATTGTTCTCTGTGTTTTCAGCAAGCAGAGAAGCTGCTGCAGACAACTTTTTTTGCTCCCTTTTCCATCAAGTGAAGTATATTTTGTACCAGTTGGTGTATTCCTCGTCTGCAGAGCAAGAGCAAAGGTTTTAGGATCTAAATTGCTTGTTTTCCATGGAATAGCTATGTAGAACACTATGCTTTGCTGTTGCTGTGTTGGTTTTCTCAAGACACAAGTCCTGTTGGTTGTCTGTGTTTGCAGCAAGCAGAGAAGCTGCTGCAGACACTTTCTTGCCCCTTTTCCACAAGTGAAGTATATTTTGTACCAAGTTGGTGTATTCCTCGTCTGCAGAGCAAGAGCAAATATTTTAGGACCTAAATTGCTTGATTTCCATGGAAGAGCTATGTAGAACACTATGCTTTGCTGTTGCTGTGTCGGTTTTCTCAAGAAACAAACCCTGTTTGTTCTCTGTACTTGCAGCGAGCAAAGAAGCTCTTGAAGACACGTACCTGCTTTCTCCACTACTGACGTATATTTTGTACCAGTTGGTGTATTCCTCGTCTGGAGAGCAGGAGCAAAGGTTTTAGGACCTAAATTGCTTGATTTCCTTGGAAGAGATATGTAGAACACTGTGCTTTGCTGTTACTGATTTGGTTTTCTCAAGACACAAGCCTTGTTGGTTGTCTGAGTTTCCAGCGAGCAGAAAAGCTGCTGCAGACACTTTTTTTGCTCCTTTTCCACTAGTGAAGTATATTTGTACCAGTTGGTGTATTCCTCGTCTGCAGAGCAAGAGCAAAGGTTTTAGGATCTAAATTGCTTGTTTTCCATGGAAGAGCTATGTAGAACACTATGCTTTGCTGTTGCTGTGTTGGTTTTCTCAAGACACAAGTCCTGTTGGTTGTCTGTGTTTGCAGCAAGCAGAGAAGCTGCTGCAGACACTTTCTTGCCCCTTTTCCACAAGTGAAGTATATTTTGTACCAGTTGGTGTATTCCTCGTCTGCAGAGCAAGAGCAAATATGTTAGGACCTAAATTGCTTGATTTCATTGGAAGAGCTATGTAGAACACTATCTTTGCTGTTGCTGTGTTGGTTTTCTCAAGACACAAGTCCTGTTGGTTGTCTGTGTTTGCAGCAAGCAGAGAAGCTGCTGCAGACACTTTCTTGCCCCTTTTGCACAAGTGAAGTATATTTTGTACCAGTTGGTGTGTTCCTCGTCTGCAGAGCAAGAGCAAAGGTTTAGGATCTAAATTACTTGTTTTCCACGGAAGAGCTCTGTAGAACACTATGCTTTGCTGTTGCTGTGTTGGTTTTCTGAAGACACAAGTCCTGTTGGTTGTCTGTGTTTGCAGCAAGCAGAGAAGCTGCTGCAGACACTTTCTTGCCCCTTTTCCACAAGTGAAGTATATTTTGTACCAGTTGGTGTATTCCTCGTCTGCAGAGCAAGAGCAAATATGTTAGGACCTAAATTGCTTGATTTCCATGGAAGAGCTCTGTAGAACACTATGCTTTGCTGTTGCTGTGTCGGTTTTCTCAAGAAACAAACCCTGTTTGTTCTCTGTACTTGCAGCGAGCAGAGAAGCTCTTGAAGACACGTACCTGCTTTCTCCACTACTGACGTATATTTTGTACCAGTTGGTGTATTCCTCGTCTAGAGAGCAGGAGCAAAGGTTTTAGGACCTAAATTGCTTGATTTCCTTGGAAGAGATATGTAGAACACTGTGTTTGCTGTTACTGTGTTGGTTTTCTCAAGACACAAGTTCTGTTGGTTGTCTGTGTTTGCAGCAAGCAGAGAAGCTGCTGCAGACACTTTCTTGCTCCTTTTCCACTAGTGAAATATATTTTGTACCAGTTGGTGTATTTCCTCGTCTGCAGAGCAAGAGCAAAGGTTTTAGGATCTAAATTGCTTGTTTTCCATGGAAGAGCTATTAAGAACACTATGCTTTGCTGTTGCTGTGTTGGTTTTCTCAAGACACAAGTCCTGTTGGTTGTCTGTGTTTGCAGCAAGCAGAGAAGCTGCTGCAGACACTTTCTTGCCCCTTTTCCACTAGTGAAGTATATTTTGTACCAGTTGGTGTATTCCTCGTCTAAAGAGCAAGTGCAAAGGTTTTAGGATCTAAATTGCTTGTTTTCCATGGAAGAGCTATGTAGAACACTATGCTTTGCTGTTGCTGTGTTGGTTTTCTCAAGACACAAGTCCTGTTGGTTGTCTGTGTTTGCAGCAAGCAGAGAAGCTGCTGCAGACACTTTCTTGCCCCTTTTCCACAAGTGAAGTATATTTTGTGCCAGTTGGTCTATTCCTCCTCTGCAGAGCAAGAGCAAAGGTTTTAGGATCTAAATTGCTTGTTTTCCATGGAAGAGCTATGTAGAACACTATGCTTTGCTGTTGCTGTGTTGGTTTTCTCAAGACACAAGTCCTGTTGGTTGTCTGTGTTTGCAGCAAGCAGAGAAGCTGCTGCAGACACTTTCTTGCCCCTTTTACACAAGTGAAGTATATTTTGTACCAGTTGGTGTATTCCTCGTCTAAAGAGCAAGTGCAAAGGTTTTAGGATCTAAATTGCTTGTTTTCCATGGAAGAGCTATGTAGAACACTATGCTTTGCTGTTGCTGTGTTGGTTTTCTCAAGACACAAGTCCTGTTGGTTGTCTGTGTTTGCAGCAAGCAGAGAAGCTGCTGCAGACACTTTCTTGCTCCTTTTCCACTAGTGAAGTATATTTTGTACCAGTTGGTGTATTCCTTGTCTGCAGAGCAAGAGCAAATATGTTAGGACCTAAATTACTTGATTTCCATGGAAGAGCTCTGTAGAACACTATGCTTTGCTGTTGCTGTGTCGGTTTTCTCAAGAAACAAACCCTGTTTGTTCTCTGTACTTGCAGCGAGCAGAGAAGCTCTTGAAGACACGTACCTGCTTTCTCCACTACTGACGTATATTTTGTACCAGTTGGTGTATTCCTCGTCTGGAGAGCAGGAGCAAAGGTTTTAGGACCTAAATTGCTTGATTTCCTTGGAAGAGATATGTAGAACACTGTGCTTTGCTGTTACTGTGTTGGTTTTCTCAAGACACAAGTCCTGTTGGCTGTCTGTGTTTGCAGCAAGCAGAGAAGCTGCTGCAGACACTTTCTTGCTCCTTTTCCACTAGTGAAGTATATTTTGTACCAGTTGGTGTATTCCTCGTCTGCAGAGCAAGAGCAAAGGTTTTAGGATCTAAATTGCTTGTTTTCCATGGAAGAGCTATTAAGAACACTATGCTTTGCTGTTGCTGTGTTGGTTTTCTCAAGACACAAGCCCTGTTTGTTCTCTGTGTTTTCAGCAAGCAGAGAAGCTGCTGCAGACACTTTCTTGCCCCTTTACCACTAGTGAAGTATATTTTGTACCAGTTGGTGTATTCCTCGTCTAAAGAGCAAGTGCAAAGGTTTTAGGATCTAAATTGCTTGTTTTCCATGGAAGAGCTATGTAGAACACTATGCTTTGCTGTTGCTGTGTTGGTTTTCTCAAGACACAAGTCCTGTTGGTTGTCTGTGTTTGCAGCAAGCAGAGAAGCTGCTGCAGACACTTTCTTGCCCCTTTTCCACAAGTGAAGTATATTTTGTGCCAGTTGGTGTGTTCCTCCTCTGCAGAGCAAGAGCAAAGGTTTTAGGATCTAAATTGCTTGTTTTCCATGGAAGAGCTATGTAGAACACTATGCTTTGCTGTTGCTGTGTTGGTTTTCTCAAGACACAAGTCCTGTTGGTTGTCTGTGTTTGCAGCAAGCAGAGAAGCTGCTGCAGACACTTTCTTGCCCCTTTTCCACAAGTGAAGTATATTTTGTACCAGTTGGTGTATTCCTCGTCTGCAGAGCAAGAGCAAATATGTTAGGACCTAAATTACTTGATTTCCATGGAAGAGCTCTGTAGAACACTATGCTTTGCTGTTGCTGTGTCGGTTTTCTCAAGAAACAAACCCTGTTTGTTCTCTGTACTTGCAGCGAGCAGAGAAGCTCTTGAAGACACGTACCTGCTTTCTCCACTACTGACGTATATTTTGTACCAGTTGGTGTATTCCTCGTCTGGAGAGCAGGAGCAAAGGTTTTAGGACCTAAATTGCTTGATTTCCTTGGAAGAGATATGTAGAACACTGTGCTTTGCTGTTACTGTGTTGGTTTTCTCAAGACACAAGTCCTGTTGGCTGTCTGTGTTTGCAGCAAGCAGAGAAGCTGCTGCAGACACTTTCTTGCTCCTTTTCCACTAGTGAAGTATATTTTGTACCAGTTGGTGTATTCCTCGTCTGCAGAGCAAGAGCAAAGGTTTTAGGATCTAAATTGCTTGTTTTCCATGGAAGAGCTATGTAGAACACTATGCTTTGCTGTTGCTGTGTTGGTTTTCTCAAGACACAAGCCCTGTTTGTTCTCTGTGTTTTCAGCAAGCAGAGAAGCTGCTGCAGACACTTTCTTGCCCCTTTTCCACTAGTGAAGTATATTTTGTACCAGTTGGTGTATTCCTCGTCTGCAGAGCAAGTGCAAAGGTTTTAGGATCTAAATTGCTTGTTTTCCATGGAAGAGCTATGTAGAACACTATGCTTTGCTGTTGCTGTGTTGGTTTTCTCAAGACACAAGTCCTGTTGGTTGTCTGTGTTTGCAGCAAGCAGAGAAGCTGCTGCAGACACTTTCTTGCCCCTTTTCCACAAGTGAAGTATATTTTGTGCCAGTTGGTGTGTTCCTCCTCTGCAGAGCAAGAGCAAAGGTTTTAGGATCTAAATTGCTTGTTTTCCATGGAAGAGCTATGTAGAACACTATGCTTTGCTGTTGCTGTGTTGGTTTTCTCAAGACACAAGTCCTGTTGGTTGTCTGTGTTTGCAGCAAGCAGAGAAGCTGCTGCAGACACTTTCTTGCCCCTTTTCCACAAGTGAAGTATATTTTGTACCAGTTGGTGTATTCCTCGTCTGCAGAGCAAGAGCAAATATGTTAGGACCTAAATTGCTTGATTTCCATGGAAGAGCTCTGTAGAACACTATGCTTTGCTGTTGCTGTGTCGGTTTTCTCAAGAAACAAACCCTGTTTGTTCTCTGTACTTGCAGCGAGCAGAGAAGCTCTTGAAGACACGTACCTGCTTTCTCCACTACTGACGTATATTTTGTACCAGTTGGTGTATTCCTCGTCTGGAGAGCAGGAGCAAAGGTTTTAGGACCTAAATTGCTTGATTTCCTTGGAAGAGATATGTAGAACACTGTGCTTTGCTGTTACTGTGTTGGTTTTCTCAAGACACAAGTCCTGTTGGTTGTCTGTGTTTGCAGCAAGCAGAGAAGCTGCTGCAGACACTTTCTTGCTCCTTTTCCACTAGTGAAGTATATTTTGTACCAGTTGGTGTATTCCTCGTCTGCAGAGCAAGAGCAAATATGTTAGGACCTAAATTACTTGATTTCCATGGAAGAGCTCTGTAGAACACTATGCTTTGCTGTTGCTGTGTCGGTTTTCTCAAGAAACAAACCCTGTTTGTTCTCTGTACTTGCAGCGAGCAGAGAAGCTCTTGAAGACACGTACCTGCTTTCTCCACTACTGACGTATATTTTGTACCAGTTGGTGTATTCCTCGTCTGGAGAGCAGGAGCAAAGGTTTTAGGACCTAAATTGCTTGATTTCCTTGGAAGAGATATGTAGAACACTGTGCTTTGCTGTTGCTGTGTTGGTTTTCTCAAGACACAAGTCCTGTTGGTTGTCTGTGTTTGCAGCAAGCAGAGAAGCTGCTGCAGACCCTTTCTTGCCCCTTTTCCACAAGTGAAGTATATTTTGTACCAGTTGGTGTATTCCTCGTCTGCATAGCAAGAGCAAAGGTGTTAGGACCTAAACTGCTTAATTTCCATGGAAGAGATATGTGGAACACTATGGTTTTCGGTTGCTGTGTTTGTTTTCTCAAGACACAAGCCCTGTTTGTTCCCTGTGTTTTCAGCAAGCAGAGAAGCTGCTGCAGACACTTTCTTGCTCCTTTTCCACTAGTGAAGTATATTTTGTACCAGTTGGTGTGTTCCTCATCTGCAGAGCAAGATCAAAGGGTTTAGGACTTAAATTGCTTGTTTTCCATGGAAGAGCTATGTAGAACACTACGCTTTGCTGTTGCTGTGTTGGTTCTCTAAAGACACAAGCCCTGTTTGTTCCCTGTGTTTTCAGCAAGCAGAGAAGCTCTTGAAGACACGTACCTGCTTTCTCCAGTACTGACGTATATTTTGTACCAGTTGGTGTGTTCCTCGTCTGCAAAGCAAGAGCAAATGTGTTAGGACCTAAATTGCTTGATTTCCATGGAAGAGCTATGTAGAACACTATGCTTTGCTGTTGCTGTGTTGGTTTTCTGAAGACACAAGTCCTGTTGGTTTTCTGTGTTTGCAGCAAGCAGAGAAGCTGCTGCAGACACTTTCTTGCTCCTTTTCCACTAGTGAAGTATATTTTGTACCAGTTGGTGTATTCCTCGTCTGCAGAGCAAGAGCAAATATGTTAGGACCTAAATTGCTTGATTTCCATGGAAGAGCTCTGTAGAACACTATGCTTTGCTGTTGCTGTGTTGGTTTTCTCAAGAAACAAACCCTGTTTGTTCTCTGTACTTGCAGCGAGCAGAGAAGCTCTTGAAGACACGTACCTGCTTTCTCCACTACTGACGTATATTTTGTACCAGTTGGTGTATTCCTCGTCTAGAGAGCAGGAGCAAAGGTTTTAGGACCTAAATTGCTTGATTTCCTTGGAAGAGATATGTAGAACACTGTGCTTTGCTGTTACTGTGTTGGTTTTCTCAAGACACAAGTTCTGTTGGTTGTCTGTGTTTGCAGCAAGCAGAGAAGCTGCTGCAGACACTTTCTTGCTCCTTTTCCACTAGTGAAATATATTTTGTACCAGTTGGTGTATTCCTCGTCTGCAGAGCAAGAGCAAAGGTTTTAGGATCTAAATTGCTTGTTTTCCATGGAAGAGCTTTTAAGAACACTATGCTTTGCTGTTGCTGTGTTGGTTTTCTCAAGACACAAGTCCTGTTGGTTGTCTGTGTTTGCAGCAAGCAGAGAAGCTGCTGCAGACACTTTCTTGCCCCTTTTCTACAAGTGAAGTATATTTTGTACCAGTTGGTGTGTTCCTCATCTGCAGAGCAAGATCAAAGGGTTTAGGACTTAAATTGCTTGATTTCATTGGAAGAGCTATGTAGAACACTATGCTTTGCTGTTGCTGTGTTGGTTTTCTAAAGACACAAGCCCTGTTTGTTCCCTGTGTTTTCAGCAAGCAGAGAAGCTCTTGAAGACACGTACCTGCTTTCTCCAGTACTGACGTATATTTTGTACCAGTTGGTGTGTTCCTCGTCTGCAAAGCAAGAGCAAATGTGTTAGGACCTAAATTGCTTGATTTCCATGGAAGAGCTCTGTAGAACACCATGCTTTGCTGTTGCTGTGTTGGTTTTCTCAAGACACAAGTCCTGTTGGTTGTCTGTGTTTGCAGCAAGCAGAGAAGCTGCTGCAGACACTTTCTTGCCCCTTTTCCACAAGTGAAGTATATTTTGTACCAGTTGGTGTATTCCTCGTCTGCAGAGCAAGAGCAAATGTGTTAGGACCTAAATTGCTTGATTTCCATGGAAGAGCTCTGTAGAACACTATGCTTTGCTGTTGCTGTGTCGGTTTTCTCAAGAAACAAACCCTGTTTGTTCTCTGTACTTGCAGCGAGCAGAGAAGCTCTTGAAGACACGTACCTGCTTTCTCCAGTACTGACGTACATTTTGTACCAGTTGGTGTATTCCTCGTCTGCAGAGCAAGAGCAAAGGTGTTAGGACCTAAACTGCTTAATTTCCTTGGAAGAGATATGTAGAACACTATGGTTTTCGGTTGCTGTGTTTGTTTTCTCAAGACACAAGCCCTGTTTGTTCTCTGTGTTTTCAGCAAGCAGAGAAGCTGCTGCAGACACTTTCTTGCCCCTTTTCCACTAGTGAAGTATATTTTGTACCAGTTGGTGTATTCCTCGTCTGCAGAGCAAGAGCAAAGGTTTTAGGATCTAAATTGCTTGTTTTCCATGGAAGAGCTATGTAGAACACTATGCTTTGCTGTTGCTGTGTTGGTTTTCTCAAGACACAAGCCCTGTTTGTTCTCTGTGTTTTCAGCAAGCAGAGAAGCTGCTGCAGACACTTTCTTGCCCCTTTTCCACAAGTGAAGTATATTTTGTACCAGTTGGTGTATTCCTCGTCTGCAGAGCAAGTGCAAAGGTTTTAGGATCTAAATTGCTTGTTTTCCATGGAAGAGCTATGTAGAACACTATGCTTTGCTGTTGCTGTGTTGGTTTTCTAAAGACACAAGCCCTGTTTGTTCCCTGTGTTTTCAGTAAGCAGAGAAGCTGCTGCAGACACTTTCTTGCCCCTTTTCCACAAGTGAAGTATATTTTGTGCCAGTTGGTGTGTTCCTCCTCTGCAGAGCAAGAGCAAAGGTTTTAGGATCTAAATTGCTTGTTTTCCATGGAAGAGCTATGTAGAACACTATGCTTTGCTGTTGCTGTGTTGGTTTTCTCAAGACACAAGTCCTGTTGGTTGTCTGGGTTTGCAGCAAGCAGAGAAGCTGCTGCAGACACTTTCTTGCCCCTTTTCCACAAGTGAAGTATATTTTGTACCAGTTGGTGTATTCCTCGTCTGCAGAGCAAGAGCAAAGGTTTTAGGATCTAAATTGCTTGTTTTCCATGGAAGAGCTATGTAGAACACTATGCTTTGCTGTTGCTGTGTCGGTTTTCTCAAGACACAAGTCCTGTTGGTTGTCTGTGTTTGCAGCAAGCAGAGAAGCTGCTGCAGACACTTTCTTGCCCCTTTTCCACAAGTGAAGTATATTTTGTACCAGTTGGTGTATTCCTCGTCTGCAGAGCAAGAGCAAATATGTTAGGACCTAAATTACTTGATTTCCATGGAAGAGCTCTGTAGAACACTATGCTTTGCTGTTGCTGTGTCGGTTTTCTCAAGAAACAAACCCTGTTTGTTCTCTGTACTTGCAGCGAGCAGAGAAGCTCTTGAAGACACGTACCTGCTTTCTCCACTACTGACGTATATTTTGTACCAGTTGGTGTATTCCTCGTCTGGAGAGCAGGAGCAAAGGTTTTAGGACCTAAATTGCTTGATTTCCTTGGAAGAGATATGTAGAACACTGTGCTTTGCTGTTACTGTGTTGGTTTTCTCAAGACACAAGTCCTGTTGGTTGTCTGTGTTTGCAGCAAGCAGAGAAGCTGCTGCAGACACTTTCTTGCTCCTTTTCCACTAGTGAAGTATATTTTGTACCAGTTGGTGTATTCCTCGTCTGCAGAGCAAGAGCAAAGGTTTTAGGATCTAAATTGCTTGTTTTCCATGGAAGAGCTATTAAGAACACTATGCTTTGCTGTTGCTGTGTTGGTTTTCTCAAGACACAAGTCCTGTTTGTTCTCTGTGTTTTCAGCAAGCAGAGAAGCTGCTGCAGACACTTTCTTGCCCCTTTTCCACAAGTGAAGTATATTTTGTACCAGTTGGTGTATTCCTCGTCTGCAGAGCAAGTGCAAAGGTTTTAGGATCTAAATTGCTTGTTTTCCATGGAAGAGCTATGTAGAACACTATGCTTTGCTGTTGCTGTGTTGGTTTTCTAAAGACACAAGCCCTGTTTGTTCCCTGTGTTTTCAGCAAGCAGAGAAGCTGCTGCAGACACTTTCTTGCCCCTTTTCCACAAGTGAAGTATATTTTGTGCCAGTTGGTGTGTTCCTCCTCTGCAGAGCAAGAGCAAAGTTTTTAGGATCTAAATTGCTTGTTTTCCATGGAAGAGCTATGTAGAACACTATGCTTTGCTGTTGCTGTGTTGGTTTTCTCAAGACACAAGTCCTGTTGGTTGTCTGTGTTTGCAGCAAGCAGAGAAGCTGCTGCAGACACTTTCTTGCTCCTTTTCCACTAGTGAAGTATATTTTGTACCAGTTGGTGTATTCCTCGTCTGCAGAGCAAGAGCAAATATGTTAGGACCTAAATTACTTGATTTCCATGGAAGAGCTCTGTAGAACACTATGCTTTGCTGTTGCTGTGTCGGTTTTCTCAAGAAACAAACCCTGTTTGTTCTCTGTACTTGCAGCGAGCAAAGAAGCTCTTGAAGACACGTACCTGCTTTCTCCACTACTGACGTATATTTTGTACCAGTTGGTGTATTCCTCGTCTGGAGAGCAGGAGCAAAGGTTTTAGGACCTAAATTGCTTGATTTCCTTGGAAGAGATATGTAGAACACTGTGCTTTGCTGTTACTGTGTTGGTTTTCTCAAGACACAAGTCCTGTTGGTTGTCTGTGTTTGCAGCAAGCAGAGAAGCTGCTGCAGACACTTTCTTGCTCCTTTTCCACTAGTGAAGTATATTTTGTACCAGTTGGTGTATTCCTCGTCTGCAGAGCAAGAGCAAAGGTTTTAGGATCTAAATTGCTTGTTTTCCATGGAAGAGCTATTAAGAACACTATGCTTTGCTGTTGCTGTGTTGGTTTTCTCAAGACACAAGCCCTGTTTGTTCTCTGTGTTTTCAGCAAGCAGAGAAGCTGCTGCAGACACTTTCTTGCCCCTTTTCCACTAGTGAAGTATATTTTGTACCAGTTGGTGTATTCCTCGTCTGCAGAGCAAGTGCAAAGGTTTTAGGATCTAAATTGCTTGTTTTCCATGGAAGAGCTATGTAGAACACTATGCTTTGCTGTTGCTGTGTTGGTTTTCTCAAGACACAAGTCCTGTTGGTTGTCTGTGTTTGCAGCAAGCAGAGAAGCTGCTGCAGACACTTTCTTGCCCCTTTTCCACAAGTGAAGTATATTTTGTGCCAGTTGGTGTGTTCCTCCTCTGCAGAGCAAGAGCAAAGGTTTTAGGATCTAAATTGCTTGTTTTCCATGGAAGAGCTATGTAGAACACTATGCTTTGCTGTTGCTGTGTTGGTTTTCTCAAGACACAAGTCCTGTTGGTTGTCTGTGTTTGCAGCAAGCAGAGAAGCTGCTGCAGACACTTTCTTGCCCCTTTTCCACAAGTGAAGTATATTTTGTACCAGTTGGTGTATTCCTCGTCTGCAGAGCAAGAGCAAAGGTTTTAGGATCTAAATTGCTTGTTTTCCATGGAAGAGCTATGTAGAACACTATGCTTTGCTGTTGCTGTGTTGGTTTTCTGAAGACACAAGTCCTGTTGGTTGTCTGTGTTTGCAGCAAGCAGAGAAGCTGCTGCAGACACTTTCTTGCTCCTTTTCCACTAGTGAAGTATATTTTGTACCAGTTGGTGTATTCCTCGTCTGCAGAGCAAGAGCAAATATGTTAGGACCTAAATTACTTGATTTCCATGGAAGAGCTCTGTAGAACACTATGCTTTGCTGTTGCTGTGTCGGTTTTCTCAAGAAACAAACCCTGTTTGTTCTCTGTACTTGCAGCGAGCAGAGAAGCTCTTGAAGACACGTGCCTGCTTTCTCCACTACTGACGTATATTTTGTACCAGTTGGTGTATTCCTCGTCTCGAGAGCAGGAGCAAAGGTTTTAGGACCTAAATTGCTTGATTTCCTTGGAAGAGATATGTAGAACACTGTGCTTTGCTGTTACTGTGTTGGTTTTCTCAAGACACAAGTCCTGTTGGCTGTCTGTGTTTGCAGCAAGCAGAGAAGCTGCTGCAGACACTTTCTTGCCCCTTTTCCACTAGTGAAGTATATTTTGTACCAGTTGGTGTATTCCTCGTCTGCAGAGCAAGAGCAAAGGTTTTAGGATCTAAATTGCTTGTTTTCCATGGAAGAGCTATTAAGAACACTATGCTTTGCTGTTGCTGTGTTGGTTTTCTCAAGACACAAGTCCTGTTTGTTCTCTGTGTTTTCAGCAAGCAGAGAAGCTGCTGCAGACACTTTCTTGCCCCTTTTCCACTAGTGAAGTATATTTTGTACCAGTTGGTGTATTCCTCGTCTAAAGAGCAAGTGCAAAGGTTTTAGGATCTAAATTGCTTGTTTTCCATGGAAGAGCTATGTAGAACACTATGCTTTGCTGTTGCTGTGTTGGTTTTCTCAAGACACAAGTCCTGTTGGTTGTCTGTGTTTGCAGCAAGCAGAGAAGCTGCTGCAGACACTTTCTTGCCCCTTTTCCACAAGTGAAGTATATTTTGTGCCAGTTGGTGTGTTCCTCCTCTGCAGAGCAAGAGCAAAGGTTTTAGGATCTAAATTGCTTGTTTTCCATGGAAGAGCTATGTAGAACACTATGCTTTGCTGTTGCTGTGTTGGTTTTCTCAAGACACAAGTCCTGTTGGTTGTCTGTGTTTGCAGCAAGCAGAGAAGCTGCTGCAGACACTTTCTTGCCCCTTTTCCACAAGTGAAGTATATTTTGTACCAGTTGGTGTATTCCTCGTCTGCAGAGCAAGAGCAAATATGTTAGGACCTAAATTGCTTGATTTCCATGGAAGAGCTCTGTAGAACACTATGCTTTGCTGTTGCTGTGTCGGTTTTCTCAAGAAACAAACCCTGTTTGTTCTCTGTACTTGCAGCGAGCAGAGAAGCTCTTGAAGACACGTACCTGCTTTCTCCACTACTGACGTATATTTTGTACCAGTTGGTGTATTCCTCGTCTGGAGAGCAGGAGCAAAGGTTTTAGGACCTAAATTGCTTGATTTCCTTGGAAGAGATATGTAGAACACTGTGCTTTGCTGTTACTGTGTTGGTTTTCTCAAGACACAAGTCCTGTTGGTTGTCTGTGTTTGCAGCAAGCAGAGAAGCTGCTGCAGACACTTTCTTGCTCCTTTTCCACTAGTGAAGTATATTTTGTACCAGTTGGTGTATTCCTCGTCTGCAGAGCAAGAGCAAATATGTTAGGACCTAAATTACTTGATTTCCATGGAAGAGCTCTGTAGAACACTATGCTTTGCTGTTGCTGTGTCGGTTTTCTCAAGAAACAAACCCTGTTTGTTCTCTGTACTTGCAGCGAGCAGAGAAGCTCTTGAAGACACGTACCTGCTTTCTCCACTACTGACGTATATTTTGTACCAGTTGGTGTATTCCTCGTCTGGAGAGCAGGAGCAAAGGTTTTAGGACCTAAATTGCTTGATTTCCTTGGAAGAGATATGTAGAACACTGTGCTTTGCTGTTACTGTGTTGGTTTTCTCAAGACACAAGTCCTGTTGGCTGTCTGTGTTTGCAGCAAGCAGAGAAGCTGCTGCAGACCCTTTCTTGCCCCTTTTCCACAAGTGAAGTATATTTTGTACCAGTTGGTGTATTCCTCGTCTGCAGAGCAAGAGCAAAGGTGTTAGGACCTAAACTGCTTAATTTCCATGGAAGAGATATGTGGAACACTATGGTTTTCGGTTGCTGTGTTTGTTTTCTCAAGACACAAGCCCTGTTTGTTCCCTGTGTTTTCAGCAAGCAGAGAAGCTGCTGCAGACACTTTCTTGCTCCTTTTCCACTACTGACGTATATTTTGTACCAGTTGGTGTGTTCCTCATCTGCAGAGCAAGATCAAAGGGTTTAGGACTTAAATTGCTTGTTTTCCATGGAAGAGCTATGTAGAACACTATGCTTTGCTGTTGCTGTGTTGGTTCTCTAAAGACACAAGCCCTGTTTGTTCCCTGTGTTTTCAGCAAGCAGAGAAGCTCTTGAAGACACGTACCTGCTTTCTCCAGTACTGACGTATATTTTGTACCAGTTGGTGTGTTCCTCGTCTGCAAAGCAAGAGCAAATGTGTTAGGACCTAAATTGCTTGATTTCCATGGAAGAGCTATGTAGAACACTATGCTTTGCTGTTGCTGTGTTGGTTTTCTCAAGACACAAGTCCTGTTGGTTGTCTGTGTTTGCAGCAAGCAGAGAAGCTGCTGCAGACACTTTCTTGCCCCTTTTCCACAAGTGAAGTATATTTTGTACCAGTTGGTGTATTCCTCGTCTGCAGAGCAAGAGCAAATATGTTAGGACCTAAATTGCTTGATTTCCATGGAAGAGCTATGTAGAACACTATGCTTTGCTGTTGCTGTGTCGGTTTTCTCAAGAAACAAACCCTGTTTGTTCTCTGTACTTGCAGCGAGCAGAGAAGCTCTTGAAGACACGTACCTGCTTTCTCCACTACTGACGTATATTTTGTACCAGTTGGTGTATTCCTCGTCTGCAGAGCAAGAGCAAAGGTTTTAGGATCTAAATTGCTTGATTTCCTTGGAAGAGATATGTAGAACACTGTGCTTTGCTGATACTGATTTGGTTTTCTCAAGACACAAGCCTTGTTGGTTGTCTGAGTTTCCAGCGAGCAGAAAAGCTGCTGCAGACACTTTCTTGCCCCTTTTCCACAAGTGAAGTATATTTTGTACCAGTTGGTGTATTCCTCGTCTGCAGAGCAAGAGCAAAGGTTTTAGGATCTAAATTGCTTGTTTTCCATGGAAGAGCTATGTAGAACACTATGCTTTGCTGTTGCTGTGTTGGTTTTCTCAAGAAACAAGTCCTCTTGGTTGTCTGTGTTTGCAGCAAGCAGAGAAGCTGCTGCAGACACTTTCTTGCCCCTTTTCCACAAGTGAAGTATATTTTGTACCAGTTGGTGTATTCCTCGTCTGCAGAGCAAGAGCAAATGTGTTAGGACCTAAATTGCTTGGTTTCCATGGAAGAGCTATGTAGAACACTATGCTTTGCTGTTGCTGTGTCGGTTTTCTCAAGAAACAAACCCTGTTTGTTCTCTGTGCTTGCAGCAAGCAGAGAAGCTCTTGAAGACACGTACCTGCTTTCTCCAGTACTGACGTATATTTTGTACCAGTTCGTGTATTCCTCGTCTGCAGAGCAAGAGCAAAGGTGTTAGGACCTAAACTGCTTAATTTCCTTGGAAGAGATATGTAGAACACTATGGTTTTCGGTTGCTGTGTTTGTTTTCTCAAGACACAAGCCCTTATTGTTCTCTGTGTTTTCAGCAAGCAGAGAAGCTGCTGCAGACACTGTTTTTGCTCCTTTTCCACAAGTGAAGTATATTTTGTACCAGTTGGTGTATTCCTCGTCTGCAGAGCAAGTGCAAAGGTTTTAGGATCTAAATTGCTTGTTTTCCATGGAAGAGCTATGTAGAACACTATGCTTTGCTGTTGCTGTGTTGGTTTTCTCAAGACACAAGTCCTGTTGGTTGTCTGTGTTTGCAGCAAGCAGAGAAGCTGCTGCAGACACTTTCTTGCCCCTTTTCCACAAGTGAAGTATATTTTGTACCAGTTGGTGTATTCCTCGTCTGCAGAGCAAGAGCAAATATTTTAGGACCTAAATTGCTTGATTTCCATGGAAGAGCTATGTAGAACACTATGCTTTGCTGTTGCTGTGTCGGTTTTCTCAAGAAACAAACCCTGTTTGTTCTCTGTACTTGCAGCGAGCAAAGAAGCTCTTGAAGACACGTACCTGCTTTCTCCACTACTGACGTATATTTTGTACCAGTTGGTGTATTCCTCGTCTGGAGAGCAGGAGCAAAGGTTTTAGGACCTAAATTGCTTGATTTCCTTGGAAGAGATATGTAGAACACTGTGCTTTGCTGTTACTGATTTGGTTTTCTCAAGACACAAGCCTTGTTGGTTGTCTGAGTTTCCAGCGAGCAGAAAAGCTGCTGCAGACACTTTTTTTGCTCCTTTTCCACTAGTGAAGTATATTTTGTACCAGTTGGTGTATTCCTCGTCTGCAGAGCAAGAGCAAAGGTTTTAGGATCTAAATTGCTTGTTTTCCATGGAAGAGCTATGTAGAACACTATGCTTTGCTGTTGCTGTGTTGGTTTTCTCAAGACACAAGTCCTGTTGGTTGTCTGTGTTTGCAGCAAGCAGAGAAGCTGCTGCAGACACTTTCTTGCCCCTTTTGCACAAGTGAAGTATATTTTGTACCAGTTGGTGTGTTCCTCGTCTGCAGAGCAAGAGCAAAGGTTTTAGGATCTAAATTACTTGTTTTCCATGGAAGAGCTCTGTAGAACACTATGCTTTGCTGTTGCTGTGTTGGTTTTCTGAAGACACAAGTCCTGTTGGTTGTCTGTGTTTGCAGCAAGCAGAGAAGCTGCTGCAGACACTTTCTTGCCCCTTTTCCACAAGTGAAGTATATTTTGTACCAGTTGGTGTATTCCTCGTCTGCAGAGCAAGAGCAAATATGTTAGGACCTAAATTGCTTGATTTCCATGGAAGAGCTCTGTAGAACACTATGCTTTGCTGTTGCTGTGTTGGTTTTCTCAAGAAACAAACCCTGTTTGTTCTCTGTACTTGCAGCGAGCAGAGAAGCTCTTGAAGACACGTACCTGCTTTCTCCACTACTGACGTATATTTTGTACCAGTTGGTGTATTCCTCGTCTAGAGAGCAGGAGCAAAGGTTTTAGGACCTAAATTGCTTGATTTCCTTGGAAGAGATATGTAGAACACTGTGTTTGCTGTTACTGTGTTGGTTTTCTCAAGACACAAGTTCTGTTGGTTGTCTGTGTTTGCAGCAAGCAGAGAAGCTGCTGCAGACACTTTCTTGCTCCTTTTCCACTAGTGAAATATATTTTGTACCAGTTGGTGTATTCCTCGTCTGCAGAGCAAGAGCAAAGGTTTTAGGATCTAAATTGCTTGTTTTCCATGGAAGAGCTATGTAGAACACTATGCTTTGCTGTTGCTGTGTTGGTTTTCTCAAGACACAAGTCCTGTTGGTTGTCTGTGTTTGCAGCAAGCAGAGAAGCTGCTGCAGACACTTTCTTGCCCCTTTTCCACTAGTGAAGTATATTTTGTACCAGTTGGTGTATTCCTCGTCTAAAGAGCAAGTGCAAAGGTTTTAGGATCTAAATTGCTTGTTTTCCATGGAAGAGCTATGTAGAACACTATGCTTTGCTGTTGCTGTGTTGGTTTTCTCAAGACACAAGTCCTGTTGGTTGTCTGTGTTTGCAGCAAGCAGAGAAGCTGCTGCAGACACTTTCTTGCCCCTTTTCCACAAGTGAAGTATATTTTGTGCCAGTTGGTCTATTCCTCCTCTGCAGAGCAAGAGCAAAGGTTTTAGGATCTAAATTGCTTGTTTTCCATGGAAGAGCTATGTAGAACACTATGCTTTGCTGTTGCTGTGTTGGTTTTCTCAAGACACAAGTCCTGTTGGTTGTCTGTGTTTGCAGCAAGCAGAGAAGCTGCTGCAGACACTTTCTTGCCCCTTTTCCACAAGTGAAGTATATTTTGTACCAGTTGGTGTATTCCTCGTCTAAAGAGCAAGTGCAAAGGTTTTAGGATCTAAATTGCTTGTTTTCCATGGAAGAGCTATGTAGAACACTATGCTTTGCTGTTGCTGTGTTGGTTTTCTCAAGACACAAGTCCTGTTGGTTGTCTGTGTTTGCAGCAAGCAGAGAAGCTGCTGCAGACACTTTCTTGCTCCTTTTCCACTAGTGAAGTATATTTTGTACCAGTTGGTGTATTCCTCGTCTGCAGAGCAAGAGCAAATATGTTAGGACCTAAATTACTTGATTTCCATGGAAGAGCTCTGTAGAACACTATGCTTTGCTGTTGCTGTGTCGGTTTTCTCAAGAAACAAACCCTGTTTGTTCTCTGTACTTGCAGCGAGCAGAGAAGCTCTTGAAGACACGTACCTGCTTTCTCCACTACTGACGTATATTTTGTACCAGTTGGTGTATTCCTCGTCTGGAGAGCAGGAGCAAAGGTTTTAGGACCTAAATTGCTTGATTTCCTTGGAAGAGATATGTAGAACACTGTGCTTTGCTGTTACTGTGTTGGTTTTCTCAAGACACAAGTCCTGTTGGCTGTCTGTGTTTGCAGCAAGCAGAGAAGCTGCTGCAGACACTTTCTTGCTCCTTTTCCACTAGTGAAGTATATTTTGTACCAGTTGGTGTATTCCTCGTCTGCAGAGCAAGAGCAAAGGTTTTAGGATCTAAATTGCTTGTTTTCCATGGAAGAGCTATGTAGAACACTATGCTTTGCTGTTGCTGTGTTGGTTTTCTCAAGACACAAGCCCTGTTTGTTCTCTGTGTTTGCAGCAAGCAGAGAAGCTGCTGCAGACACTTTCTTGCCCCTTTTCCACTAGTGAAGTATATTTTGTACCAGTTGGTGTATTCCTCGTCTGCAGAGCAAGTGCAAAGGTTTTAGGATCTAAATTGCTTGTTTTCCATGGAAGAGCTATGTAGAACACTATGCTTTGCTGTTGCTGTGTTGGTTTTCTCAAGACACAAGTCCTGTTGGTTGTCTGTGTTTGCAGCAAGCAGAGAAGCTGCTGCAGACACTTTCTTGCCCCTTTTCCACAAGTGAAGTATATTTTGTGCCAGTTGGTGTGTTCCTCCTCTGCAGAGCAAGAGCAAAGGTTTTAGGATCTAAATTGCTTGTTTTCCATGGAAGAGCTATGTAGAACACTATGCTTTGCTGTTGCTGTGTTGGTTTTCTCAAGACACAAGTCCTGTTGGTTGTCTGTGTTTGCAGCAAGCAGAGAAGCTGCTGCAGACACTTTCTTGCCCCTTTTCCACAAGTGAAGTATATTTTGTACCAGTTGGTGTATTCCTCGTCTGCAGAGCAAGAGCAAATATGTTAGGACCTAAATTGCTTGATTTCCATGGAAGAGCTCTGTAGAACACTATGCTTTGCTGTTGCTGTGTCGGTTTTCTCAAGAAACAAACCCTGTTTGTTCTCTGTACTTGCAGCGAGCAGAGAAGCTCTTGAAGACACGTACCTGCTTTCTCCACTACTGACGTATATTTTGTACCAGTTGGTGTATTCCTCGTCTGGAGAGCAGGAGCAAAGGTTTTAGGACCTAAATTGCTTGATTTCCTTGGAAGAGATATGTAGAACACTGTGCTTTGCTGTTACTGTGTTGGTTTTCTCAAGACACAAGTCCTGTTGGTTGTCTGTGTTTGCAGCAAGCAGAGAAGCTGCTGCAGACACTTTCTTGCTCCTTTTCCACTAGTGAAGTATATTTTGTACCAGTTGGTGTATTCCTCGTCTGCAGAGCAAGAGCAAATATGTTAGGACCTAAATTACTTGATTTCCATGGAAGAGCTCTGTAGAACACTATGCTTTGCTGTTGCTGTGTCGGTTTTCTCAAGAAACAAACCCTGTTTGTTCTCTGTACTTGCAGCGAGCAGAGAAGCTCTTGAAGACACGTACCTGCTTTCTCCACTACTGACGTATATTTTGTACCAGTTGGTGTATTCCTCGTCTGGAGAGCAGGAGCAAAGGTTTTAGGACCTAAATTGCTTGATTTCCTTGGAAGAGATATGTAGAACACTGTGCTTTGCTGTTACTGTGTTGGTTTTCTCAAGACACAAGTCCTGTTGGTTGTCTGTGTTTGCAGCAAGCAGAGAAGCTGCTGCAGACCCTTTCTTGCCCCTTTTCCACAAGTGAAGTATATTTTGTACCAGTTGGTGTATTCCTCGTCTGCATAGCAAGAGCAAAGGTGTTAGGACCTAAACTGCTTAATTTCCATGGAAGAGATATGTGGAACACTATGGTTTTCGGTTGCTGTGTTTGTTTTCTCAAGACACAAGCCCTGTTTGTTCCCTGTGTTTTCAGCAAGCAGAGAAGCTGCTGCAGACACTTTCTTGCTCCTTTTCCACTAGTGAAGTATATTTTGTACCAGTTGGTGTGTTCCTCATCTGCAGAGCAAGATCAAAGGGTTTAGGACTTAAATTGCTTGTTTTCCATGGAAGAGCTATGTAGAACACTACGCTTTGCTGTTGCTGTGTTGGTTCTCTAAAGACACAAGCCCTGTTTGTTCCCTGTGTTTTCAGCAAGCAGAGAAGCTCTTGAAGACACGTACCTGCTTTCTCCAGTACTGACGTATATTTTGTACCAGTTGGTGTGTTCCTCGTCTGCAAAGCAAGAGCAAATGTGTTAGGACCTAAATTGCTTGATTTCCATGGAAGAGCTATGTAGAACACTATGCTTTGCTGTTGCTGTGTTGGTTTTCTGAAGACACAAGTCCTGTTGGTTTTCTGTGTTTGCAGCAAGCAGAGAAGCTGCTGCAGACACTTTCTTGCTCCTTTTCCACTAGTGAAGTATATTTTGTACCAGTTGGTGTATTCCTCGTCTGCAGAGCAAGAGCAAATATGTTAGGACCTAAATTGCTTGATTTCCATGGAAGAGCTCTGTAGAACACTATGCTTTGCTGTTGCTGTGTTGGTTTTCTCAAGAAACAAACCCTGTTTGTTCTCTGTACTTGCAGCGAGCAGAGAAGCTCTTGAAGACACGTACCTGCTTTCTCCACTACTGACGTATATTTTGTACCAGTTGGTGTATTCCTCGTCTGGAGAGCAGGAGCAAAGGTTTTAGGACCTAAATTGCTTGATTTCCTTGGAAGAGATATGTAGAACACTGTGCTTTGCTGTTACTGTGTTGGTTTTCTCAAGACACAAGTTCTGTTGGTTGTCTGTGTTTGCAGCAAGCAGAGAAGCTGCTGCAGACACTTTCTTGCTCCTTTTCCACTAGTGAAATATATTTTGTACCAGTTGGTGTATTCCTCATCTGCAGAGCAAGAGCAAAGGTTTTAGGATCTAAATTGCTTGTTTTCCATGGAAGAGCTATTAAGAACACTATGCTTTGCTGTTGCTGTGTTGGTTTTCTCAAGACACAAGTCCTGTTGGTTGTCTGTGTTTGCAGCAAGCAGAGAAGCTGCTGCAGACACTTTCTTGCCCCTTTTCTACAAGTGAAGTATATTTTGTACCAGTTGGTGTGTTCCTCATCTGCAGAGCAAGATCAAAGGGTTTAGGACTTAAATTGCTTGATTTCATTGGAAGAGCTATGTAGAACACTATGCTTTGCTGTTGCTGTGTTGGTTTTCTAAAGACACAAGCCCTGTTTGTTCCCTGTGTTTTCAGCAAGCAGAGAAGCTCTTGAAGACACGTACCTGCTTTCTCCAGTACTGACGTATATTTTGTACCAGTTGGTGTGTTCCTCGTCTGCAAAGCAAGAGCAAATGTGTTAGGACCTAAATTGCTTGATTTCCATGGAAGAGCTCTGTAGAACACCATGCTTTGCTGTTGCTGTGTTGGTTTTCTCAAGACACAAGTCCTGTTGGTTGTCTGTGTTTGCAGCAAGCAGAGAAGCTGCTGCAGACACTTTCTTGCCCCTTTTCCACAAGTGAAGTATATTTTGTACCAGTTGGTGTATTCCTCGTCTGCAGAGCAAGAGCAAATGTGTTAGGACCTAAATTGCTTGATTTCCATGGAAGAGCTCTGTAGAACACTATGCTTTGCTGTTGCTGTGTCGGTTTTCTCAAGAAACAAACCCTGTTTGTTCTCTGTACTTGCAGCGAGCAGAGAAGCTCTTGAAGACACGTACCTGCTTTCTCCAGTACTGACGTATATTTTGTACCAGTTGGTGTATTCCTCGTCTGCAGAGCAAGAGCAAAGGTGTTAGGACCTAAACTGCTTAATTTCCTTGGAAGAGATATGTAGAACACTATGGTTTTCGGTTGCTGTGTTTGTTTTCTCAAGACACAAGCCCTGTTTGTTCTCTGTGTTTTCAGCAAGCAGAGAAGCTGCTGCAGACACTTTCTTGCCCCTTTTCCACTAGTGAAGTATATTTTGTACCAGTTGGTGTATTCCTCGTCTGCAGAGCAAGAGCAAAGGTTTTAGGATCTAAATTGCTTGTTTTCCATGGAAGAGCTATGTAGAACACTATGCTTTGCTGTTGCTGTGTTGGTTTTCTCAAGACACAAGCCCTGTTTGTTCTCTGTGTTTTCAGCAAGCAGAGAAGCTGCTGCAGACACTTTCTTGCCCCTTTTCCACAAGTGAAGTATATTTTGTACCAGTTGGTGTATTCCTCGTCTGCAGAGCAAGTGCAAAGGTTTTAGGATCTAAATTGCTTGTTTTCCATGGAAGAGCTATGTAGAACACTATGCTTTGCTGTTGCTGTGTTGGTTTCTAAAGACACAAGCCCTGTTTGTTCCCTGTGTTTTCAGTAAGCAGAGAAGCTGCTGCAGACACTTTCTTGCCCCTTTTCCACAAGTGAAGTATATTTTGTGCCAGTTGGTGTGTTCCTCCTCTGCAGAGCAAGAGCAAAGGTTTTAGGATCTAAATTGCTTGTTTTCCATGGAAGAGCTATGTAGAACACTATGCTTTGCTGTTGCTGTGTTGGTTTTCTCAAGACACAAGTCCTGTTGGTTGTCTGTGTTTGCAGCAAGCAGAGAAGCTGCTGCAGACACTTTCTTGCCCCTTTTCCACAAGTGAAGTATATTTTGTACCAGTTGGTGTATTCCTCGTCTGCAGAGCAAGAGCAAAGGTTTTAGGATCTAAATTGCTTGTTTTCCATGGAAGAGCTATGTAGAACACTATGCTTTGCTGTTGCTGTGTCGGTTTTCTCAAGACACAAGTCCTGTTGGTTGTCTGTGTTTGCAGCAAGCAGAGAAGCTGCTGCAGACACTTTCTTGCCCCTTTTCCACAAGTGAAGTATATTTTGTACCAGTTGGTGTATTCCTCGTCTGCAGAGCAAGAGCAAATATGTTAGGACCTAAATTGCTTGATTTCCATGGAAGAGCTCTGTAGAACACTATGCTTTGCTGTTGCTGTGTCGGTTTTCTCAAGAAACAAACCCTGTTTGTTCTCTGTACTTGCAGCGAGCAGAGAAGCTCTTGAAGACACGTACCTGCTTTCTCCACTACTGACGTATATTTTGTACCAGTTGGTGTATTCCTCGTCTGGAGAGCAGGAGCAAAGGTTTTAGGACCTAAATTGCTTGATTTCCTTGGAAGAGATATGTAGAACACTGTGCTTTGCTGTTACTGTGTTGGTTTTCTCAAGACACAAGTCCTGTTGGTTGTCTGTGTTTGCAGCAAGCAGAGAAGCTGCTGCAGACACTTTCTTGCTCCTTTTCCACTAGTGAAGTATATTTTGTACCAGTTGGTGTATTCCTCGTCTGCAGAGCAAGAGCAAAGGTTTTAGGATCTAAATTGCTTGTTTTCCATGGAAGAGCTATTAAGAACACTATGCTTTGCTGTTGCTGTGTTGGTTTTCTCAAGACACAAGTCCTGTTTGTTCTCTGTGTTTTCAGCAAGCAGAGAAGCTGCTGCAGACACTTTCTTGCCCCTTTTCCACAAGTGAAGTATATTTTGTACCAGTTGGTGTATTCCTCGTCTGCAGAGCAAGTGCAAAGGTTTTAGGATCTAAATTGCTTGTTTTCCATGGAAGAGCTATGTAGAACACTATGCTTTGCTGTTGCTGTGTTGGTTTTCTAAAGACACAAGCCCTGTTTGTTCCCTGTGTTTTCAGCAAGCAGAGAAGCTGCTGCAGACACTTTCTTGCCCCTTTTCCACAAGTGAAGTATATTTTGTGCCAGTTGGTGTGTTCCTCCTCTGCAGAGCAAGAGCAAAGTTTTTAGGATCTAAATTGCTTGTTTTCCATGGAAGAGCTATGTAGAACACTATGCTTTGCTGTTGCTGTGTTGGTTTTCTCAAGACACAAGTCCTGTTGGTTGTCTGTGTTTGCAGCAAGCAGAGAAGCTGCTGCAGACACTTTCTTGCTCCTTTTCCACTAGTGAAGTATATTTTGTACCAGTTGGTGTATTCCTCGTCTGCAGAGCAAGAGCAAATATGTTAGGACCTAAATTACTTGATTTCCATGGAAGAGCTCTGTAGAACACTATGCTTTGCTGTTGCTGTGTCGGTTTTCTCAAGAAACAAACCCTGTTTGTTCTCTGTACTTGCAGCGAGCAAAGAAGCTCTTGAAGACACGTACCTGCTTTCTCCACTACTGACGTATATTTTGTACCAGTTGGTGTATTCCTCGTCTGGAGAGCAGGAGCAAAGGTTTTAGGACCTAAATTGCTTGATTTCCTTGGAAGAGATATGTAGAACACTGTGCTTTGCTGTTACTGTGTTGGTTTTCTCAAGACACAAGCCCTGTTTGTTCTCTGTGTTTTCAGCAAGCAGAGAAGCTGCTGCAGACACTTTCTTGCCCCTTTTCCACTAGTGAAGTATATTTTGTACCAGTTGGTGTATTCCTCGTCTAAAGAGCAAGTGCAAAGGTTTTAGGATCTAAATTGCTTGTTTTCCATGGAAGAGCTATGTAGAACACTATGCTTTGCTGTTGCTGTGTTGGTTTTCTCAAGACACAAGTCCTGTTGGTTGTCTGTGTTTGCAGCAAGCAGAGAAGCTGCTGCAGACACTTTCTTGCCCCTTTTCCACAAGTGAAGTATATTTTGTGCCAGTTGGTGTGTTCCTCCTCTGCAGAGCAAGAGCAAAGGTTTTAGGATCTAAATTGCTTGTTTTCCATGGAAGAGCTATGTAGAACACTATGCTTTGCTGTTGCTGTGTTGGTTTTCTCAAGACACAAGTCCTGTTGGTTGTCTGTGTTTGCAGCAAGCAGAGAAGCTGCTGCAGACACTTTCTTGCCCCTTTTCCACAAGTGAAGTATATTTTGTACCAGTTGGTGTATTCCTCGTCTGCAGAGCAAGAGCAAAGGTTTTAGGATCTAAATTGCTTGTTTTCCATGGAAGAGCTATGTAGAACACTATGCTTTGCTGTTGCTGTGTTGGTTTTCTCAAGACACAAGTCCTGTTGGTTGTCTGTGTTTGCAGCAAGCAGAGAAGCTGCTGCAGACACTTTCTTGCTCCTTTTCCACTAGTGAAGTATATTTTGTACCAGTTGGTGTATTCCTCGTCTGCAGAGCAAGAGCAAATATGTTAGGACCTAAATTACTTGATTTCCATGGAAGAGCTCTGTAGAACACTATGCTTTGCTGTTGCTGTGTCGGTTTTCTCAAGAAACAAACCCTGTTTGTTCTCTGTACTTGCAGCGAGCAGAGAAGCTCTTGAAGACACGTGCCTGCTTTCTCCACTACTGACGTATATTTTGTACCAGTTGGTGTATTCCTCGTCTCGAGAGCAGGAGCAAAGGTTTTAGGACCTAAATTGCTTGATTTCCTTGGAAGAGATATGTAGAACACTGTGCTTTGCTGTTACTGTGTTGGTTTTCTCAAGACACAAGTCCTGTTGGCTGTCTGTGTTTGCAGCAAGCAGAGAAGCTGCTGCAGACACTTTCTTGCCCCTTTTCCACTAGTGAAGTATATTTTGTACCAGTTGGTGTATTCCTCGTCTGCAGAGCAAGAGCAAAGGTTTTAGGATCTAAATTGCTTGTTTTCCATGGAAGAGCTATTAAGAACACTATGCTTTGCTGTTGCTGTGTTGGTTTTCTCAAGACACAAGTCCTGTTTGTTCTCTGTGTTTTCAGCAAGCAGAGAAGCTGCTGCAGACACTTTCTTGCCCCTTTTCCACTAGTGAAGTATATTTTGTACCAGTTGGTGTATTCCTCGTCTGCAGAGCAAGTGCAAAGGTTTTAGGATCTAAATTGCTTGTTTTCCATGGAAGAGCTATGTAGAACACTATGCTTTGCTGTTGCTGTGTTGGTTTTCTCAAGACACAAGTCCTGTTGGTTGTCTGTGTTTGCAGCAAGCAGAGAAGCTGCTGCAGACACTTTCTTGCCCCTTTTCCACAAGTGAAGTATATTTTGTGCCAGTTGGTGTGTTCCTCCTCTGCAGAGCAAGAGCAAAGGTTTTAGGATCTAAATTGCTTGTTTTCCATGGAAGAGCTATGTAGAACACTATGCTTTGCTGTTGCTGTGTTGGTTTTCTCAAGACACAAGTCCTGTTGGTTGTCTGTGTTTGCAGCAAGCAGAGAAGCTGCTGCAGACACTTTCTTGCCCCTTTTCCACAAGTGAAGTATATTTTGTACCAGTTGGTGTATTCCTCGTCTGCAGAGCAAGAGCAAATATGTTAGGACCTAAATTGCTTGATTTCCATGGAAGAGCTCTGTAGAACACTATGCTTTGCTGTTGCTGTGTCGGTTTTCTCAAGAAACAAACCCTGTTTGTTCTCTGTACTTGCAGCGAGCAGAGAAGCTCTTGAAGACACGTACCTGCTTTCTCCACTACTGACGTATATTTTGTACCAGTTGGTGTATTCCTCGTCTGGAGAGCAGGAGCAAAGGTTTTAGGACCTAAATTGCTTGATTTCCTTGGAAGAGATATGTAGAACACTGTGCTTTGCTGTTACTGTGTTGGTTTTCTCAAGACACAAGTCCTGTTGGTTGTCTGTGTTTGCAGCAAGCAGAGAAGCTGCTGAAGACACTTTCTTGCTCCTTTTCCACTAGTGAAGTATATTTTGTACCAGTTGGTGTATTCCTCGTCTGCAGAGCAAGAGCAAATATGTTAGGACCTAAATTACTTGATTTCCATGGAAGAGCTCTGTAGAACACTATGCTTTGCTGTTGCTGTGTCGGTTTTCTCAAGAAACAAACCCTGTTTGTTCTCTGTACTTGCAGCGAGCAGAGAAGCTCTTGAAGACACGTACCTGCTTTCTCCACTACTGACGTATATTTTGTACCAGTTGGTGTATTCCTCGTCTGGAGAGCAGGAGCAAAGGTTTTAGGACCTAAATTGCTTGATTTCCTTGGAAGAGATATGTAGAACACTGTGCTTTGCTGTTACTGTGTTGGTTTTCTCAAGACACAAGTCCTGTTGGCTGTCTGTGTTTGCAGCAAGCAGAGAAGCTGCTGCAGACCCTTTCTTGCCCCTTTTCCACAAGTGAAGTATATTTTGTACCAGTTGGTGTATTCCTCGTCTGCAGAGCAAGAGCAAAGGTGTTAGGACCTAAACTGCTTAATTTCCATGGAAGAGATATGTGGAACACTATGGTTTTCGGTTGCTGTGTTTGTTTTCTCAAGACACAAGCCCTGTTTGTTCCCTGTGTTTTCAGCAAGCAGAGAAGCTGCTGCAGACACTTTCTTGCTCCTTTTCCACTACTGACGTATATTTTGTACCAGTTGGTGTGTTCCTCATCTGCAGAGCAAGATCAAAGGGTTTAGGACTTAAATTGCTTGTTTTCCATGGAAGAGCTATGTAGAACACTATGCTTTGCTGTTGCTGTGTTGGTTCTCTAAAGACACAAGCCCTGTTTGTTCCCTGTGTTTTCAGCAAGCAGAGAAGCTCTTGAAGACACGTACCTGCTTTCTCCAGTACTGACGTATATTTTGTACCAGTTGGTGTGTTCCTCGTCTGCAAAGCAAGAGCAAATGTGTTAGGACCTAAATTGCTTGATTTCCATGGAAGAGCTATGTAGAACACTATGCTTTGCTGTTGCTGTGTTGGTTTTCTCAAGACACAAGTCCTGTTGGTTGTCTGTGTTTGCAGCAAGCAGAGAAGCTGCTGCAGACACTTTCTTGCCCCTTTTCCACAAGTGAAGTATATTTTGTACCAGTTGGTGTATTCCTCGTCTGCAGAGCAAGAGCAAATATGTTAGGACCTAAATTGCTTGATTTCCATGGAAGAGCTATGTAGAACACTATGCTTTGCTGTTGCTGTGTCGGTTTTCTCAAGAAACAAACCCTGTTTGTTCTTTGTACTTGCAGCGAGCAGAGAAGCTCTTGAAGACACGTACCTGCTTTCTCCACTACTGACGTATATTTTGTACCAGTTGGTGTATTCCTCGTCTGCAGAGCAAGAGCAAAGGTTTTAGGACCTAAATTGCTTGATTTCCTTGGAAGAGATATGTAGAACACTGTGCTTTGCTGATACTGATTTGGTTTTCTCAAGACACAAGCCTTGTTGGTTGTCTGAGTTTCCAGCGAGCAGAAAGCTGCTGCAGACACTTTCTTGCCCCTTTTCCACAAGTGAAGTATATTTTGTACCAGTTGGTATATTCCTCGTCTGCAGAGCAAGAGCAAAGGTTTTAGGATCTAAATTGCTTGTTTTCCATGGAAGAGCTATGTAGAACACTATGCTTTGCTGTTGCTGTGTTGGTTTTCTCAAGAAACAAGTCCTCTTGGTTGTCTGTGTTTGCAGCAAGCAGAGAAGCTGCTGCAGACACTTTCTTGCCCCTTTTCCACAAGTGAAGTATATTTTGTACCAGTTGGTGTATTCCTCGTCTGCAGAGCAAGAGCAAATGTGTTAGGACCTAAATTGCTTGGTTTCCATGGAAGAGCTATGTAGAACACTATGCTTTGCTGTTGCTGTGTCGGTTTTCTCAAGAAACAAACCCTGTTTGTTCTCTGTGCTTGCAGCAAGCAGAGAAGCTCTTGAAGACACGTACCTGCTTTCTCCAGTACTGACGTATATTTTGTACCAGTTCGTGTATTCCTCGTCTGCAGAGCAAGAGCAAAGGTGTTAGGACCTAAACTGCTTAATTTCCTTGGAAGAGATATGTAGAACACTATGGTTTTCGGTTGCTGTGTTTGTTTTCTCAAGACACAAGCCCTTATTGTTCTCTGTGTTTTCAGCAAGCAGAGAAGCTGCTGCAGACACTTGTTTTGCTCCTTTTGCACAAGTGAAGTATATTTTGTGCCAGTTGGTGTGTTCCTCCTCTGCAGAGCAAGAGCAAAGGTTTTAGGATCTAAATTGCTTGTTTTCCATGGAAGAGCTATGTAGAACACTATGCTTTGCTGTTGCTGTGTTGGTTTTCTCAAGACACAAGTCCTGTTGGTTGTCTGTGTTTGCAGCAAGCAGAGAAGCTGCTGCAGACACTTTCTTGCCCCTTTTCCACAAGTGAAGTATATTTTGTACCAGTTGGTGTATTCCTCGTCTGCAGAGCAAGAGCAAAGGTTTTAGGATCTAAATTGCTTGTTTTCCATGGAAGAGCTATGTAGAACACTATGCTTTGCTGTTGCTGTGTTGGTTTTCTCAAGACACAAGTCCTGTTGGTTGTCTGTGTTTGCAGCAAGCAGAGAAGCTGCTGCAGACACTTTCTTGCTCCTTTTCCACTAGTGAAGTATATTTTGTACCAGTTGGTGTATTCCTCGTCTGCAGAGCAAGAGCAAATATGTTAGGACCTAAATTACTTGATTTCCATGGAAGAGCTCTGTAGAACACTATGCTTTGCTGTTGCTGTGTCGGTTTTCTCAAGAAACAAACCCTGTTTGTTCTCTGTACTTGCAGCGAGCAGAGAAGCTCTTGAAGACACGTACCTGCTTTCTCCACTACTGACGTATATTTTGTACCAGTTGGTGTATTCCTCGTCTGGAGAGCAGGAGCAAAGGTTTTAGGACCTAAATTGCTTGATTTCCTTGGAAGAGATATGTAGAACACTGTGCTTTGCTGTTACTGTGTTGGTTTTCTCAAGACACAAGTCCTGTTGGCTGTCTGTGTTTGCAGCAAGCAGAGAAGCTGCTGCAGACACTTTCTTGCTCCTTTTCCACTAGTGAAGTATATTTTGTACCAGTTGGTGTATTCCTCGTCTGCAGAGCAAGAGCAAAGGTTTTAGGATCTAAATTGCTTGTTTTCCATGGAAGAGCTATTAAGAACACTATGCTTTGCTGTTGCTGTGTTGGTTTTCTCAAGACACAAGCCCTGTTTGTTCTCTGTGTTTTCAGCAAGCAGAGAAGCTGCTGCAGACACTTTCTTGCCCCTTTACCACTAGTGAAGTATATTTTGTACCAGTTGGTGTATTCCTCGTCTAAAGAGCAAGTGCAAAGGTTTTAGGATCTAAATTGCTTGTTTTCCATGGAAGAGCTATGTAGAACACTATGCTTTGCTGTTGCTGTGTTGGTTTTCTCAAGACACAAGTCCTGTTGGTTGTCTGTGTTTGCAGCAAGCAGAGAAGCTGCTGCAGACACTTTCTTGCCCCTTTTCCACAAGTGAAGTATATTTTGTGCCAGTTGGTGTGTTCCTCCTCTGCAGAGCAAGAGCAAAGGTTTTAGGATCTAAATTGCTTGTTTTCCATGGAAGAGCTATGTAGAACACTATGCTTTGCTGTTGCTGTGTTGGTTTTCTCAAGACACAAGTCCTGTTGGTTGTCTGTGTTTGCAGCAAGCAGAGAAGCTGCTGCAGACACTTTCTTGCCCCTTTTCCACAAGTGAAGTATATTTTGTACCAGTTGGTGTATTCCTCGTCTGCAGAGCAAGAGCAAAGGTTTTAGGATCTAAATTGCTTGTTTTCCATGGAAGAGCTATGTAGAACACTATGCTTTGCTG
>NW_026960820.1:0-37966 GCF_021018805.1 Prinia subflava | reverse complement strand
TGGAAACACATACAACCAACAAGACTTGTGTCTTGAGGAAAACCAACACAGTAACAGCAAAGCATAGTGTTCTACAGAGCTCTTCCATGGAAATCAAGCAATTTTAGTCCTAAAACCTTTGCTCTTGCTTTGCAGACGAAGAACACACCAACTGGTACAAAATATACGTCAGTAGTGGAGAAAGCAGGTACGTGTCTTCAAGAGCTTCTCTGCTTGCTGAAAACACAGGGAACAAACAGGGCTTGTGTGTTTAGAAAACCAACACAGCAACAGCAAAAGCATAGTGTTCTTAATAGCTCTTCCAATGAAATCAAGCAATTTAGGTCCTAAAACCTTTGATCCGTCTCTGCAGACGAGGAACACACCAACTGGTACAAAATATACTTCACTTGTGAAAAAGGGGAAAGAAAGTGTCTGCAGCAGCTTCTCTGCTTGCTGCAAACACAGACAACCAACAGGACTTGTGTCTTGAGAAAACCAACACAGCAACAGCAAAGCATTGTGTTCTACAGAGCTCTTCCATGGAAAACAAGCAATTTAGATCCTAAAACCTTTGCTCTTGCTCTGCAGACGAGGAATACACAAACTGGTACAAAATATACTTCACTAGTGGAAAAGGAGCAAGAAAGTGTCTGCAGCAGCTTCTCTGCTTGCTGAAAACACAGAGAACAAACAGGGCTTGTGTCTTGAGAAAACAAACACAGCAACAGCAAAGCATAGTGTTCTACATAGCTCTTCCATGGAAAACAAGCAATTTAGATCCTAAAACCTTTGCTCTTGCTCTGCAGACGAGGAATACACCAACTGGTACAAAATATACTTCACTTGTGGAAAAGGGGCAAGAAAGTGTCTGCAGCAGCTTCTCTGCTTGCTGAAAACACAGGGAACAAACAGGGTTTGTGTCTTGAGAAAACCAACACAGCAACAGCAAAGCACAGTGTTCTACATATCTCTTCCAAGGAAATCAAGAAATTTAGGTCCTAAAACCTTTGCTCTTGCTCTGCAGACAAGGAATACACCAACTGGTACAAAATATACTTCACTTGTGGAAAATGGGCAAGAAAGTGTCTGCAGCAGCTTCTCTGCTTGCTGAAAACACAGGGAACAAGCAGGGTTTGTGTCTTTAGAAAACCAACACAGCAACAGCAAAGCATAGTGTTCTACATAGCTCTTCCATGGAAAACAAGCAATTTAGATCCTAAAACCTTTGCTCTTGCTCTGCAGACGAGGAATACACCAACTGGTACAAAATATACTTCACTTGTGGAAAAGGGGCAAGAAAGTGTCTGCAGCAGCTTCTCTGCTTGCTGAAAACACAGGGAACAAACAGGGTTTGTGTCTTGAGAAAACCAACACAGCAACAGCAAAGCACAGTGTTCTACATATCTCTTCCAAGGAAATCAAGCAATTTAGGTCCTAAAACCTTTGCTCTTGCTCTGCAGACGAGGAATACACCAACTGGTACAAAATATACTTCACTTGTGGAAAAGGGGCAAGAAAGTGTCTGCAGCAGCTTCTCTGCTTGCTGAAAACACAGGGAACAAACAGGGTTTGTGTCTTGAGAAAACCAACACAGCAACAGCAAAGCACAGTCTTCTACATATCTCTTCCATGGAAATCAAGCAATTTAGGTCCTAAAACCTTTGCTCTTGCTTTGCAGACGAGGAACACCAACTGGTACAAAATATACTTCACTAGTGGAAAAGGGGCAAGAAAGTGTCTGCAGCAGCTTCTCTGCTTGCTGAAAACACAGGGAACAAACAGGGTTTGTGTCTTGAGAAAACCAACACAGCAACAGCAAAGCACAGTGTTCTACATATCTCTTCCAAGGAAATCAAGCAATTTAGGTCCTAAAACCTTTGCTCTTGCTCTGCAGACAAGGAATACACCAACTGGTACAAAATATACTTCAGTAGTGGAGAAAGCAGGTACGTGTCTTCAAGAGCTTCTCTGCTCGCTGCAAGTACAGAGAACAAACAGGGTTTGTGTCTTGAGAAAACCAACACAGCAACAGCAAAGCATAGTGTTCTACAGAGCTCTTCCATGGAAATCAAGCAATTTAGGTCCTAACACATTTGCTCTTGCTTTGCAGACGAGGAACACACCAACTGGTACAAAATATACTTCACTTGTAAAAAGGGGCAAGAAAGTGTCTGCAGCAGCTTCTCTGCTTGCTGCAAACACAGACAACCAACAGGACTTGTGTCTTGAGAAAACCAACACAGCAACAGCAAAGCATAGTGTTCTACAGAGCTCTTCCATGGAAAACAAGCAATTTAGATCCTAAAACCTTTGCTCTTGCTCTGCAGAAGAGGAATACACCAACTGGTACAAAATATACTTCACTTGTGGAAAAGGGGCAAGAAAGTGTCTGCAGCAGCTTTTCTGCTCGCTGGAAACACATACAACCAACAAGACTTGTGTCTTGAGAAAACCAACACAGTAACAGCAAAGCATAGTGTTCTACAGAGCTCTTCCATGGAAATCAAGCAATTTTAGTCCTAAAACCTTTGCTCTTGCTTTGCAGACGAGGAACACACCAACTGGTACAAAATATACGTCAGTAGTGGAGAAAGCAGGTACGTGTCTTCAAGAGCTTCTCTGCTTGCTGAAAACACAGGGAACAAACAGGGCTTGTGTGTTTAGAAAACCAACACAGCAACAGCAAAGCATAGTGTTCTTAATAGCTCTTCCAATGAAATCAAGCAATTTAGGTCCTAAAACCTTTGATCCGTCTCTGCAGACGAGGAACACACCAACTGGTACAAAATATACTTCACTTGTGAAAAAGGGGGAAAGAAAGTATCTGCAGCAGCTTCTCTGCTTGCTGAAAACACAGACAACCAACAGGACTTGTGTCTTGAGAAAACCAACACAGCAACAGCAAAGCATTGTGTTCTACATAGCTCTTCCATGGAAAACAAGCAATTTAGATCCTAAAACCTTTGCTCTTGCTCTGCAAACGAGGAATACACAAACTGGTACAAAATATACTTCACTAGTGGAAAAGGAGCAAGAAAGTGTCTGCAGCAGCTTCTCTGCTTGCTGAAAACACAGAGAACAAACAGGGCTTGTGTCTTGAGAAAACAAACACAGCAACAGCAAAGCATAGTGTTCTACATAGCTCTTCCATGGAAAACAAGCAATTTAGATCCTAAAACCTTTGCTCTTGCTCTGCAGACGAGGAATACACCAACTGGTACAAAATATACTTCACTTGTGGAAAAGGGGCAAGAAAGTGTCTGCAGCAGCTTCTCTGCTTGCTGAAAACACAGGGAACAAACAGGGTTTGTGTCTTGAGAAAACCAACACAGCAACAGCAAAGCACAGTGTTCTACATATCTCTTCCAAGGAAATCAAGAAATTTAGGTCCTAAAACCTTTGCTCTTGCTCTGCAGACAAGGAATACACCAACTGGTACAAAATATACTTCACTTGTGGAAAAGGGGCAAGAAAGTGTCTGCAGCAGCTTCTCTGCTTGCTGAAAACACAGGGAACAAACAGGGTTTGTGTCTTGAGAAAACCAACACAGCAACAGCAAAGCATAGTGTTCTACAGAGCTCTTCCATGGAAAACAAGCAATTTAGATCCTAAAACCTTTGCTCTTGCTCTGCAGACTAGGAATACACCAACTGGTACAAAATATACTTCACTTGTGGAAAAGGGGCAAGAAAGTGTCTGCAGCAGCTTCTCTGCTTGCTGAAAACACAGGGAACAAACAGGGTTTGTGTCTTTAGAAAACCAACACAGCAACAGCAAAGCACAGTGTTCTACATATCTCTTCCATGGAAATCAAGCAATTTAAGTCCTAAAACCTTTGCTCTTGCTTTGCAGACGAGGAACACACCAACTGGTACAAAATATACTTCACTTGTGAAAAAGGGGCAAGAAAGTGTCTGCAGCAGCTTCTCTGCTTGCTGAAAACACAGGGAACAAACAGGGTTTGTGTCTTGAGAAAACCAACACAGCAACAGCAAAGCATAGTGTTCTACATAGCTCTTCCATGGAAAACAAGCAATTTAGATCCTAAAACCTTTGCTCTTGCTCTGCAGACGAGGAATACACCAACTGGTACAAAATATACTTCACTTGTGGAAAAGGGGCAAGAAAGTGTCTGCAGCAGCTTCTCTGCTTGCTGAAAACACAGGGAACAAACAGGGTTTGTGTCTTGAGAAAACCAACACAGCAACAGCAAAGCACAGTGTTCTACATATCTCTTCCAAGGAAATCAAGCAATTTAGGTCCTAAAACCTTTGCTCTTGCTCTGCAGACAAGGAATACACCAACTGGTACAAAATATACTTCACTTGTGGAAAAGGGGCAAGAAAGTGTCTGCAGCAGCTTCTCTGCTTGCTGAAAACACAGGGAACAAACAGGGTTTGTGTCTTTAGAAAACCAACACAGCAACAGCAAAGCATAGTGTTCTACATAGCTCTTCCATGGAAAACAAGCAATTTAGATCCTAAAACCTTTGCTCTTGCTCTGCAGACGAGGAATACACCAACTGGTACAAAATATACTTCACTTGTGGAAAAGGGGCAAGAAAGTGTCTGCAGCAGCTTCTCTGCTTGCTGAAAACACAGGGAACAAACAGGGTTTGTGTCTTGAGAAAACCAACACAGCAACAGCAAAGCACAGTGTTCTACATATCTCTTCCAAGGAAATCAAGCAATTTAGGTCCTAAAACCTTTGCTCCTGCTCTCCAGACGAGGAATACACCAACTGGTACAAAATATACGTCAGTAGTGGAGAAAGCAGGTACGTGTCTTCAAGAGCTTCTCTGCTCGCTGCAAGTACAGAGAACAAACAGGGTTTGTTTCTTGAGAAAACCAACACAGCAACAGCAAAGCATAGTGTTCTACAGAGCTCTTCCATGGAAATCAAGCAATTTAGGTCCTAACACATTTGCTCTTGCTTTGCAGACGAGGAACACACCAACTGGTACAAAATATACGTCAGTAGTGGAGAAAGCAGGTACGTGTCTTCAAGAGCTTCTCTGCTTGCTGAAAACACAGGGAACAAACAGGGCTTGTGTGTTTAGAAAACCAACACAGCAACAGCAAAGCATAGTGTTCTTAATAGCTCTTCCAATGAAATCAAGCAATTTAGGTCCTAAAACCTTTGATCCGTCTCTGCAGACGAGGAACACACCAACTGGTACAAAATATACTTCACTTGTGAAAAAGGGGCAAGAAAGTGTCTGCAGCAGCTTCTCTGCTTGCTGCAAACACAGACAACCAACAGGACTTGTGTCTTGAGAAAACCAACACAGCAACAGCAAAGCATAGTGTTCTACAGAGCTCTTCCATGGAAAACAAGCAATTTAGATCCTAAAACCTTTGCTCTTGCTCTGCAGACGAGGAATACACCAACTGGTACAAAATATACTTCACTTGTGGAAAAGGGGCAAGAAAGTGTCTGCAGCAGCTTCTCTGCTTGCTGAAAACACAGAGAACAAACAGGGCTTGTGTCTTGAGAAAACAAACACAGCAACAGCAAAGCATAGTGTTCTACATAGCTCTTCCATGGAAAACAAGCAATTTAGATCCTAAAACCTTTGCTCTTGCTCTGCAGACGAGGAATACACCAACTGGTACAAAATATACTTCACTTGTGGAAAAGGGGCAAGAAAGTGTCTGCAGCAGCTTCTCTGCTTGCTGAAAACACAGGGAACAAACAGGGTTTGTGTCTTGAGAAAACCAACACAGCAACAGCAAAGCACAGTGTTCTACATATCTCTTCCAAGGAAATCAAGAAATTTAGGTCCTAAAACCTTTGCTCTTGCTCTGCAGACAAGGAATACACCAACTGGTACAAAATATACTTCACTTGTGGAAAATGGGCAAGAAAGTGTCTGCAGCAGCTTCTCTGCTTGCTGAAAACACAGGGAACAAGCAGGGTTTGTGTCTTTAGAAAACCAACACAGCAACAGCAAAGCATAGTGTTCTACATAGCTCTTCCATGGAAAACAAGCAATTTAGATCCTAAAACCTTTGCTCTTGCTCTGCAGACGAGGAATACACCAACTGGTACAAAATATACTTCACTTGTGGAAAAGGGGCAAGAAAGTGTCTGCAGCAGCTTCTCTGCTTGCTGAAAACACAGGGAACAAACAGGGTTTGTGTCTTGAGAAAACCAACACAGCAACAGCAAAGCATAGTGTTCTACATAGCTCTTCCATGGAAAACAAGCAATTTAGATCCTAAAACCTTTGCTCTTGCTCTGCAGACTAGGAATACACCAACTGGTACAAAATATACTTCACTTGTGGAAAAGGGGCAAGAAAGTGTCTGCAGCAGCTTCTCTGCTTGCTGAAAACACAGGGAACAAACAGGGTTTGTGTCTTTAGAAAACCAACACAGCAACAGCAAAGCACAGTGTTCTACATATCTCTTCCATGGAAATCAAGCAATTTAAGTCCTAAAACCTTTGCTCTTGCTTTGCAGACGAGGAACACACCAACTGGTACAAAATATACTTCACTTGTGAAAAAGGGGCAAGAAAGTGTCTGCAGCAGCTTCTCTGCTTGCTGAAAACACAGGGAACAAACAGGGTTTGTGTCTTGAGAAAACCAACACAGCAACAGCAAAGCATAGTGTTCTACATAGCTCTTCCATGGAAAACAAGCAATTTAGATCCTAAAACCTTTGCTCTTGCTCTGCAGACGAGGAATACACCAACTGGTACAAAATATACTTCACTTGTGGAAAAGGGGCAAGAAAGTGTCTGCAGCAGCTTCTCTGCTTGCTGAAAACACAGGGAACAAACAGGGTTTGTGTCTTGAGAAAACCAACACAGCAACAGCAAAGCACAGTGTTCTACATATCTCTTCCAAGGAAATCAAGCAATTTAGGTCCTAAAACCTTTGCTCTTGCTCTGCAGACAAGGAATACACCAACTGGTACAAAATATACTTCACTTGTGGAAAAGGGGCAAGAAAGATTCTGCAGCAGCTTCTCTGCTTGCTGAAAACACAGGGAACAAACAGGGTTTGTGTCTTTAGAAAACCAACACAGCAACAGCAAAGCATAGTGTTCTACATAGCTCTTCCATGGAAAACAAGCAATTTAGATCCTAAAACCTTTGCTCTTGCTCTGCAGACGAGGAATACACCAACTGGTACAAAATATACTTCACTTGTGGAAAAGGGGCAAGAAAGTGTCTGCAGCAGCTTCTCTGCTTGCTGAAAACACAGGGAACAAACAGGGTTTGTGTCTTGAGAAAACCAACACAGCAACAGCAAAGCACAGTGTTCTACATATCTCTTCCAAGGAAATCAAGCAATTTAGGTCCTAAAACCTTTGCTCCTGCTCTCCAGACGAGGAATACACCAACTGGTACAAAATATACGTCAGTAGTGGAGAAAGCAGGTACGTGTCTTCAAGAGCTTCTCTGCTCGCTGCAAGTACAGAGAACAAACAGGGTTTGTTTCTTGAGAAAACCAACACAGCAACAGCAAAGCATAGTGTTCTACAGAGCTCTTCCATGGAAATCAAGCAATTTAGGTCCTAACACATTTGCTCTTGCTTTGCAGACGAGGAACACACCAACTGGTACAAAATATACTTCACTTGTAAAAAGGGGCAAGAAAGTGTCTGCAGCAGCTTCTCTGCTTGCTGCAAACACAGACAACCAACAGGACTTGTGTCTTGAGAAAACCAACACAGCAACAGCAAAGCATAGTGTTCTACAGAGCTCTTCCATGGAAAACAAGCAATTTAGATCCTAAAACCTTTGCTCTTGCTCTGCAGAAGAGGAATACACCAACTGGTACAAAATATACTTCACTTGTGGAAAAGGGGGCAAGAAAGTGTCTGCAGCAGCTTTTCTGCTCGCTGGAAACACATACAACCAACAAGACTTGTGTCTTGAGAAAACCAACACAGTAACAGCAAAGCATAGTGTTCTACAGAGCTCTTCCATGGAAATCAAGCAATTTTAGTCCTAAAACCTTTGCTCTTGCTTTGCAGACGAGGAACACACCAACTGGTACAAAATATACGTCAGTAGTGGAGAAAGCAGGTACGTGTCTTCAAGAGCTTCTCTGCTTGCTGAAAACACAGGGAACAAACAGGGCTTGTGTGTTTAGAAAACCAACACAGCAACAGCAAAGCATAGTGTTCTTAATAGCTCTTCCAATGAAATCAAGCAATTTAGGTCCTAAAACCTTTGATCCGTCTCTGCAGACGAGGAACACACCAACTGGTACAAAATATACTTCACTTGTGAAAAAGGGGCAAGAAAGTGTCTGCAGCAGCTTCTCTGCTTGCTGAAAACACAGGGAACAAACAGGGCTTGTGTCTTGAGAAAACCAACACAGCAACAGCAAAGCATAGTGTTCTACAGAGCTCTTCCATGGAAAACAAGCAATTTAGATCCTAAAACCTTTGCTCTTGCTCTGCAGACGAGGAATACACCAACTGGTACAAAATATACTTCACTTGTGGAAAAGGGGCAAGAAAGTGTCTGCAGCAGCTTCTCTGCTTGCTGAAAACACAGGGAACAAACAGGGTTTGTGTCTTGAGAAAACCAACACAGCAACAGCAAAGCACAGTGTTCTACATATCTCTTCCAAGGAAATCAAGCAATTTAGGTCCTAAAACCTTTGCTCTTGCTCTGCAGACGAGGAACACACCAACTGGTACAAAATATACTTCACTTGTGGAAAAGGGGCAAGAAAGTGTCTGCAGCAGCTTCTCTGCTTGCTGAAAACACAGGGAACAAACAGGGTTTGTGTCTTGAGAAAACCAACACAGCAACTGCAAAGCACAGTCTTCTACATATCTCTTCCATGGAAATCAAGCAATTTAGGTCCTAAAACCTTTGCTCTTGCTTTGCAGACGAGGAACACACCAACTGGTACAAAATATACTTCACTTGTGGAAAAGGGGCAAGAAAGTGTCTGCAGCAGCTTCTCTGCTTGCTGCAAACACAGACAACCAACAGGACTTGTGTCTTGAGAAAACCAACACAGCAACAGCAAAGCATAGTGTTCTACATAGCTCTTCCATGGAAAACAAGCAATTTAGATCCTAAAACCTTTGCTCTTGCTCTGCAGACGAGGAATACACCAACTGGTACAAAATATACTTCACTAGTGGAAAAGGAGCAAGAAAGTGTCTGCAGCAGCTTCTCTGCTTGCTGAAAACACAGACAACCAACAGGACTTGTGTCTTGAGAAAACCAACACAGCAACAGCAAAGCATAGTGTTCTACATAGCTCTTCCATGGAAAACAAGCAATTTAGATCCTAAAACCTTTGCTCTTGCTCTGCAGACTAGGAATACACCAACTGGTACAAAATATACTTCACTTGTGGAAAAGGGGCAAGAAAGTGTCTGCAGCAGCTTCTCTGCTTGCTGAAAACACAGGGAACAAACAGGGTTTGTGTCTTTAGAAAACCAACACAGCAACAGCAAAGCATAGTGTTCTACATAGCTCTTCCATGGAAAACAAGCAATTTAGATCCTAAAACCTTTGCTCTTGCTCTGCAGACGAGGAATACACCAACTGGTACAAAATATACTTCACTTGTGGAAAAGGGGCAAGAAAGTGTCTGCAGCAGCTTCTCTGCTTGCTGAAAACACAGGGAACAAACAGGGTTTGTGTCTTGAGAAAACCAACACAGCAACAGCATAGCACAGTGTTCTACATATCTCTTCCAAGGAAATCAAGCAATTTAGGTCCTAAAACCTTTGCTCTTGCTCTGCCTACAAGGAATACACCAACTGGTACAAAATATACTTCAGTAGTGGAGAAAGCAGGTACGTGTCTTCAAGAGCTTCTCTGCTCGCTGCAAGTACAGAGAACAAACAGGGTTTGTGTCTTGAGAAAACCAACACAGCAACAGCAAAGCATAGTGTTCTACAGAGCTCTTCCATGGAAATCAAGCAATTTAGGTCCTAACACATTTGCTCTTGCTTTGCAGACGAGGAACACACCAACTGGTACAAAATATACTTCACTTGTAAAAAGGGGCAAGAAAGTGTCTGCAGCAGCTTCTCTGCTTGCTGCAAACACAGACAACCAACAGGACTTGTGTCTTGAGAAAACCAACACAGCAACAGCAAAGCATAGTGTTCTACAGAGCTCTTCCATGGAAAACAAGCAATTTAGATCCTAAAACCTTTGCTCTTGCTCTGCAGAAGAGGAATACACCAACTGGTACAAAATATACTTCACTTGTGGAAAAGGGGCAAGAAAGTGTCTGCAGCAGCTTTTCTGCTCGCTGGAAACACATACAACCAACAAGACTTGTGTCTTGAGAAAACCAACACAGTAACAGCAAAGCATAGTGTTCTACAGAGCTCTTCCATGGAAATCAAGCAATTTTAGTCCTAAAACCTTTGCCCTTGCTTTGCAGACGAGGAACACACCAACTGGTACAAAATATACGTCAGTAGTGGAGAAAGCAGGTACGTGTCTTCAAGAGCTTCTCTGCTTGCTGAAAACACAGGGAACAAACAGGGCTTGTGTGTTTAGAAAACCAACACAGCAACAGCAAAGCATAGTGTTCTTAATAGCTCTTCCAATGAAATCAAGCAATTTAGGTCCTAAAACCTTTGATCCGTCTCTGCAGACGAGGAACACACCAACTGGTACAAAATATACTTCACTTGTGAAAAAGGGGCAAGAAAGTGTCTGCAGCAGCTTCTCTGCTTGCTGAAAACACAGGGAACCAACAGGGTTTGTGTCTTGAGAAAACCAACACAGCAACAGCAAAGCATAGTGTTCTACATAGCTCTTCCATGGAAAACAAGCAATTTAGATCCTAAAACCTTTGCTCTTGCTCTGCAGACGAGGAATACACCAACTGGTACAAAATATACTTCACTTGTGGAAAAGGGGCAAGAAAGTGTCTGCAGCAGCTTCTCTGCTTGCTGAAAACACAGGGAACAAACAGGGTTTGTGTCTTGAGAAAACCAACACAGCAACAGCAAAGCACAGTGTTCTACATATCTCTTCCAAGGAAATCAAGCAATTTAGGTCCTAAAACCTTTGCTCTTGCTCTGCAGACGAGGAACACACCAACTGGTACAAAATATACTTCACTTGTGGAAAAGGGGCAAGAAAGTGTCTGCAGCAGCTTCTCTGCTTGCTGAAAACACAGGGAACAAACAGGGTTTGTGTCTTGAGAAAACCAACACAGCAACTGCAAAGCACAGTCTTCTACATATCTCTTCCATGGAAATCAAGCAATTTAGGTCCTAAAACCTTTGCTCTTGCTTTGCAGACGAGGAACACACCAACTGGTACAAAATATACTTCACTTGTGGAAAAGGGGCAAGAAAGTGTCTGCAGCAGCTTCTCTGCTTGCTGCAAACACAGACAACCAACAGGACTTGTGTCTTGAGAAAACCAACACAGCAACAGCAAAGCATAGTGTTCTACATAGCTCTTCCATGGAAAACAAGCAATTTAGATCCTAAAACCTTTGCTCTTGCTCTGCAGACGAGGAATACACCAACTGGTACAAAATATACTTCACTAGTGGAAAAGGAGCAAGAAAGTGTCTGCAGCAGCTTCTCTGCTTGCTGAAAACACAGACAACCAACAGGACTTGTGTCTTGAGAAAACCAACACAGCAACAGCAAAGCATAGTGTTCTACATAGCTCTTCCATGGAAAACAAGCAATTTAGATCCTAAAACCTTTGCTCTTGCTCTGCAGACCTAGGAATACACCAACTGGTACAAAATATACTTCACTTGTGGAAAAGGGGCAAGAAAGTGTCTGCAGCAGCTTCTCTGCTTGCTGAAAACACAGGGAACAAACAGGGTTTGTGTCTTTAGAAAACCAACACAGCAACAGCAAAGCATAGTGTTCTACATAGCTCTTCCATGGAAAACAAGCAATTTAGATCCTAAAACCTTTGCTCTTGCTCTGCAGACTAGGAATACACCAACTGGTACAAAATATACTTCACTTGTGGAAAAGGGGCAAGAAAGTGTCTGCAGCAGCTTCTCTGCTTGCTGAAAACACAGGGAACAAACAGGGTTTGTGTCTTGAGAAAACCAACACAGCAACAGCAAAGCACAGTGTTCTACATATCTCTTCCAAGGAAATCAAGCAATTTAGGTCCTAAAACCTTTGCTCTTGCTCTGCAGACAAGGAATACACCAACTGGTACAAAATATACTTCAGTAGTGGAGAAAGCAGGTACGTGTCTTCAAGAGCTTCTCTGCTCGCTGCAAGTACAGAGAACAAACAGGGTTTGTGTCTTGAGAAAACCAACACAGCAACAGCAAAGCATAGTGTTCTACAGAGCTCTTCCATGGAAATCAAGCGATTTAGGTCCTAACACATTTGCTCTTGCTTTGCAGACGAGGAACACACCAACTGGTACAAAATATACTTCACTTGTAAAAAGGGGCAAGAAAGTGTCTGCAGCAGCTTCTCTGCTTGCTGCAAACACAGACAACCAACAGGACTTGTGTCTTGAGAAAACCAACACAGCAACAGCAAAGCATAGTGTTCTACAGAGCTCTTCCATGGAAAACAAGCAATTTAGATCCTAAAACCTTTGCTCTTGCTCTGCAGAAGAGGAATACACCAACTGGTACAAAATATACTTCACTTGTGGAAAAGGGGCAAGAAAGTGTCTGCAGCAGCTTTTCTGCTCGCTGGAAACACATACAACCAACAAGACTTGTGTCTTGAGAAAACCAACACAGTAACAGCAAAGCATAGTGTTCTACAGAGCTCTTCCATGGAAATCAAGCAATTTTAGTCCTAAAACCTTTGCTCTTGCTTTGCAGACGAAGAACACACCAACTGGTACAAAATATACGTCAGTAGTGGAGAAAGCAGGTACGTGTCTTCAAGAGCTTCTCTGCTTGCTGAAAACACAGGGAACAAACAGGGCTTGTGTGTTTAGAAAACCAACACAGCAACAGCAAAGCATAGTGTTCTTAATAGCTCTTCCAATGAAATCAAGCAATTTAGGTCCTAAAACCTTTGATCCGTCTCTGCAGACGAGGAACACACCAACTGGTACAAAAATATACTTCACTTGTGAAAAAGGGGAAAGAAAGTGTCTGCAGCAGCTTCTCTGCTTGCTGCAAACACAGACAACCAACAGGACTTGTGTCTTGAGAAAACCAACACAGCAACAGCAAAGCATTGTGTTCTACAGAGCTCTTCCATGGAAAACAAGCAATTTAGATCCTAAAACCTTTGCTCTTGCTCTGCAGACGAGGAATACACAAACTGGTACAAAATATACTTCACTAGTGGAAAAGGAGCAAGAAAGTGTCTGCAGCAGCTTCTCTGCTTGCTGAAAACACAGAGAACAAACAGGGCTTGTGTCTTGAGAAAACAAACACAGCAACAGCAAAGCATAGTGTTCTACATAGCTCTTCCATGGAAAACAAGCAATTTAGATCCTAAAACCTTTGCTCTTGCTCTGCAGACGAGGAATACACCAACTGGTACAAAAATATACTTCACTTGTGGAAAAGGGGCAAGAAAGTGTCTGCAGCAGCTTCTCTGCTTGCTGAAAACACAGGGAACAAACAGGGTTTGTGTCTTGAGAAAACCAACACAGCAACAGCAAAGCACAGTGTTCTACATATCTCTTCCAAGGAAATCAAGAAATTTAGGTCCTAAAACCTTTGCTCTTGCTCTGCAGACAAGGAATACACCAACTGGTACAAAATATACTTCACTTGTGGAAAATGGGCAAGAAAGTGTCTGCAGCAGCTTCTCTGCTTGCTGAAAACACAGGGAACAAGCAGGGTTTGTGTCTTTAGAAAACCAACACAGCAACAGCAAAGCATAGTGTTCTACATAGCTCTTCCATGGAAAACAAGCAATTTAGATCCTAAAACCTTTGCTCTTGCTCTGCAGACGAGGAATACACCAACTGGTACAAAATATACTTCACTTGTGGAAAAGGGGCAAGAAAGTGTCTGCAGCAGCTTCTCTGCTTGCTGAAAACACAGGGAACAAACAGGGTTTGTGTCTTGAGAAAACCAACACAGCAACAGCAAAGCACAGTGTTCTACATATCTCTTCCAAGGAAATCAAGCAATTTAGGTCCTAAAACCTTTGCTCTTGCTCTGCAGACGAGGAATACACCAACTGGTACAAAATATACTTCACTTGTGGAAAAAGGGGCAAGAAAGTGTCTGCAGCAGCTTCTCTGCTTGCTGAAAACACAGGGAAACAAACAGGGTTTGTGTCTTGAGAAAACCAACACAGCAACAGCAAAGCACAGTCTTCTACATATCTCTTCCATGGAAATCAAGCAATTTAGGTCCTAAAACCTTTGCTCTTGCTTTGCAGACGAGGAACACCAACTGGTACAAAATATACTTCACTAGTGGAAAAGGGGCAAGAAAGTGTCTGCAGCAGCTTCTCTGCTTGCTGAAAACACAGAGAACAAACAGGACTTGTGTCTTGAGAAAACCAACACAGCAACAGCAAAGCATAGTGTTCTACATAGCTCTTCCATGGAAAACAAGCAATTTAGATCCTAAAACCTTTGCTCTTGCTCTGCAGACTAGGAATACACCAACTGGTACAAAATATACTTCACTTGTGGAAAAGGGGCAAGAAAGTGTCTGCAGCAGCTTCTCTGCTTGCTGAAAACACAGGGAACAAACAGGGTTTGTGTCTTTAGAAAACCAACACAGCAACAGCAAAGCATAGTGTTCTACATAGCTCTTCCATGGAAAACAAGCAATTTAGATCCTAAAACCTTTGCTCTTGCTCTGCAGACGAGGAATACACCAACTGGTACAAAATATACTTCACTTGTGGAAAATGGGCAAGAAAGTGTCTGCAGCAGCTTCTCTGCTTGCTGAAAACACTGGGAACAAACAGGGTTTGTGTCTTGAGAAAACCAACACAGCAACAGCAAAGCACAGTGTTCTACATATCTCTTCCAAGGAAATCAAGCAATTTAGGTCCTAAAACCTTTGCTCTTGCTCTGCAGACAAGGAATACACCAACTGGTACAAAATATACTTCAGTAGTGGAGAAAGCAGGTACGTGTCTTCAAGAGCTTCTCTGCTCGCTGCAAGTACAGAGAACAAACAGGGTTTGTTTCTTGAGAAAACCGACACAGCAACAGCAAAGCATAGTGTTCTACAGAGCTCTTCCATGGAAATCAAGCAATTTAGGTCCTAACACATTTGCTCTTGCTTTGCAGACGAGGAACACACCAACTGGTACAAAATATACTTCACTTGTAAAAAGGGGCAAGAAAGTGTCTGCAGCAGCTTCTCTGCTTGCTGCAAACACAGACAACCAACAGGACTTGTGTCTTGAGAAAACCAACACAGCAACAGCAAAGCATAGTGTTCTACAGAGCTCTTCCATGGAAAACAAGCAATTTAGATCCTAAAAACCTTTGCTCTTGCTCTGCAGTAGAGGAATACACCAACTGGTACAAAATATACTTCACTTGTGGAAAAGGGGCAAGAAAGTGTCTGCAGCAGCTTTTCTGCTCGCTGGAAACACATACAACCAACAAGACTTGTGTCTTGAGAAAAACCAACACAGTAACAGCAAAGCATAGTGTTCTACAGAGCTCTTCCATGGAAATCAAGCAATTTTAGTTCTAAAACCTTTGCTCTTGCTTTGCAGACGAGGAACACACCAACTGGTACAAAATATACGTCAGTAGTGGAGAAAGCAGGTACGTGTCTTCAAGAGCTTCTCTGCTTGCTGAAAACACAGGGAACAAACAGGGCTTGTGTGTTTAGAAAACCAACACAGCAACAGCAAAGCATAGTGTTCTTAATAGCTCTTCCAATGAAATCAAGCAATTTAGGTCCTAAAACCTTTGATCCGTCTCTGCAGACGAGGAACACACCAACTGGTACAAAATATACTTCACTTGTGAAAAAGGGGAAAGAAAGTGTCTGCAGCAGCTTCTCTGCTTGCTGCAAACACAGACAACCAACAGGACTTGTGTCTTGAGAAAACCAACACAGCAACAGCAAAGCATTGTGTTCTACAGAGCTCTTCCATGGAAAACAAGCAATTTAGATCCTAAAACCTTTGCTCTTGCTCTGCAGACGAGGAATACACAAACTGGTACAAAATATACTTCACTAGTGGAAAAGGAGCAAGAAAGTGTCTGCAGCAGCTTCTCTGCTTGCTGAAAACACAGAGAACAAACAGGGCTTGTGTCTTGAGAAAACCAACACAGCAACAGCAAAGCATAGTGTTCTACATAGCTCTTCCATGGAAAACAAGCAATTTAGATCCTAAAACCTTTGCTCTTGCTCTGCAGACGAGGAATACACCAACTGGTACAAAATATACTTCACTTGTGGAAAAGGGGCAAGAAAGTGTCTGCAGCAGCTTCTCTGCTTGCTGAAAACACAGGGAACAAACAGGGTTTGTGTCTTGAGAAAACCGACACAGCAACAGCAAAGCATAGTGTTCTACATATCTCTTCCAAGGAAATCAAGAAATTTAGGTCCTAAAACCTTTGCTCTTGCTCTGCAGACAAGGAATACACCAACTGGTACAAAATATACTTCACTTGTGGAAAAGGGGCAAGAAAGTGTCTGCAGCAGCTTCTCTGCTTGCTGAAAACACAGGGAACAAACAGGGTTTGTGTCTTTAGAAAACCAACACAGCAACAGCAAAGCACAGTGTTCTACATAGCTCTTCCATGGAAAACAAGCAATTTAGATCCTAAAACCTTTGCTCTTGCTCTGCAGACGAGGAATACACCAACTGGTACAAAATATACTTCACTTGTGGAAAAGGGGCAAGAAAGTGTCTGCAGCAGCTTCTCTGCTTGCTGAAAACACAGGGAACAAACAGGGTTTGTGTCTTGAGAAAACCAACACAGCAACAGCAAAGCACAGCGTTCTACATATCTCTTCCAAGGAAATCAAGCAATTTAGGTCCTAAAACCTTTGCTCCTGCTCTCCAGACGAGGAATACACCAACTGGTACAAAATATACTTCACGAGTGGAAAAGGAGCAAGAAAGTGTCTGCAGCAGCTTCTCTGCTTGCTGAAAACACAGAGAACAAACAGGGTTTGTGTCTTTAGAAAACCAACACAGCAACAGCAAAGCATAGTGTTCTACATAGCTCTTCCATGGAAAACAAGCAATTTAGATCCTAAAACCTTTGCTCTTGCTCTGCAAACGAGGAATACACCAACTGGTACAAAATATACTTCACTTGTGGAAAAGGGGCAAGAAAGTGTCTGCAGCAGCTTCTCTGCTTGCTGAAAACACAGGGAACAAACAGGGTTTGTGTCTTGAGAAAACCAACACAGCAACAGCAAAGCACAGTGTTCTACATATCTCTTCCATGGAAATCAAGCAATTTAAGTCCTAAAACCTTTGCTCTTGCTTTGCAGACGAGGAACACACCAACTGGTACAAAATATACTTCACTTGTGAAAAAGGGGCAAGAAAGTGTCTGCAGCAGCTTCTCTGCTTGCTGAAAACACAGGGAACAAACAGGGTTTGTGTCTTGAGAAAACCAACACAGCAACAGCAAAGCATAGTGTTCTACATAGCTCTTCCATGGAAAACAAGCAATTTAGATCCTAAAACCTTTGCTCTTGCTCTGCAGACGAGGAATACACCAACTGGTACAAAATATACTTCACTTGTGGAAAAGGGGCAAGAAAGTGTCTGCAGCAGCTTCTCTGCTTGCTGAAAACACAGGGAACAAACAGGGTTTGTGTCTTGAGAAAACCAACACAGCAACAGCAAAGCACAGTGTTCTACATATCTCTTCCAAGGAAATCAAGCAATTTAGGTCCTAAAACCTTTGCTCTTGCTCTGCAGACAAGGAATACACCAACTGGTACAAAATATACTTCACTTGTGGAAAAGGGGCAAGAAAGTGTCTGCAGCAGCTTCTCTGCTTGCTGAAAACACAGGGAACAAACAGGGTTTGTGTCTTTAGAAAACCAACACAGCAACAGCAAAGCATAGTGTTCTACATAGCTCTTCCATGGAAAACAAGCAATTTAGATCCTAAAACCTTTGCTCTTGCTCTGCAGACGAGGAATACACCAACTGGTACAAAATATACTTCACTTGTGGAAAAGGGGCAAGAAAGTGTCTGCAGCAGCTTCTCTGCTTGCTGAAAACACAGGGAACAAACAGGGTTTGTGTCTTGAGAAAACCAACACAGCAACAGCAAAGCATAGTGTTCTACAGAGCTCTTCCATGGAAATCAAGCAATTTTAGTCCTAAAACCTTTGCTCCTGCTCTCCAGACGAGGAATACACCAACTGGTACAAAATATACGTCAGTAGAGGAGAAAGCAGGTACGTGTCTTCAAGAGCTTCTCTGCTCGCTGCAAGTACAGAGAACAAACAGGGTTTGTTTCTTGAGAAAACCAACACAGCAACAGCAAAGCATAGTGTTCTACAGAGCTCTTCCATGGAAATCAAGCAATTTAGGTCCTAACACATTTGCTCTTGCTTTGCAGACGAGGAACACACCAACTGGTACAAAATATACTTCACTTGTAAAAACGGGCAAGAAAGTGTCTGCAGCAGCTTCTCTGCTTGCTGCAAACACAGACAACCAACAGGACTTGTGTCTTGAGAAAACCAACACAGCAACAGCAAAGCATAGTGTTCTACATAGCTCTTCCATGGAAAACAAGCAATTTAGATCCTAAAACCTTTGCTCTTGCTCTGCAGACGAGGAATACACCAACTGGTACAAAATATACTTCACTAGTGGAAAAGGAGCAAGAAAGTGTCTGCAGCAGCTTCTCTGCTTGCTGAAAACACAGGGAACAAACAGGGTTTGTGTCTTGAGAAAACCAACACAGCAACAGCAAAGCACAGTGTTCTACATATCTCTTCCAAGGAAATCAAGCAATTTAGGTCCTAAAACCTTTGCTCTTGCTCTGCAGACAAGGAATACACCAACTGGTACAAAATATACTTCACTTGTGGAAAAGGGGCAAGAAAGTGTCTGCAGCAGCTTCTCTGCTTGCTGAAAACACAGGGAACAAACAGGGTTTGTGTCTTTAGAAAACCAACACAGCAACAGCAAAGCATAGTGTTCTACATAGCTCTTCCATGGAAAACAAGCAATTTAGATCCTAAAACCTTTGCTCTTGCTCTGCAGACGAGGAATACACCAACTGGTACAAAATATACTTCACTTGTGGAAAAGGGGCAAGAAAGTGTCTGCAGCAGCTTCTCTGCTTGCTGAAAACACAGGGAACAAACAGGGTTTGTGTCTTGAGAAAACCAACACAGCAACAGCAAAGCACAGTGTTCTACATATCTCTTCCAAGGAAATCCAGCAATTTAGGTCCTAAAACCTTTGCTCCTGCTCTCCAGACGAGGAATACACCAACTGGTACAAAATATACTTCACTAGTGGAAAAGGAGCAAGAAAGTGTCTGCAGCAGCTTCTCTGCTTGCTGAAAACACAGAGAACAAACAGGGTTTGTGTCTTGAGAAAACCAACACAGCAACAGCAAAGCATAGTGTTCTACATAGCTCTTCCATGGAAAACAAGCAATTTAGATCCTAAAACCTTTGCTCTTGCTCTGCAGACGAGGAACACACCAACTGGTACAAAATATACTTCACTTGTGGAAAAGGGGCAAGAAAGTGTCTGCAGCAGCTTCTCTGCTTGCTGAAAACACAGGGAACAAACAGGGTTTGTGTCTTGAGAAAACCAACACAGCAACAGCAAAGCACAGTCTTCTACATATCTCTTCCATGGAAATCAAGCAATTTAGGTCCTAAAACCTTTGCTCTTGCTTTGCAGACGAGGAACACACCAACTGGTACAAAATATACTTCACTTGTGAAAAAGGGGCAAGAAAGTGTCTGCAGCAGCTTCTCTGCTTGCTGAAAACACAGGGAACAAACAGGGTTTGTGTCTTGAGAAAACCAACACAGCAACAGCAAAGCATAGTGTTCTACATAGCTCTTCCATGGAAAACAAGCAATTTAGATCCTAAAACCTTTGCTCTTGCTCTGCAGACGAGGAATACACCAACTGGTACAAAATATACTTCACTTGTGGAAAAGGGGCAAGAAAGTGTCTGCAGCAGCTTCTCTGCTGGCTGGAAACACATACAACTAACAAGGCTTGTGTCTTGAGAAAACCAACACAGTAACAGCAAAGCACAGTGTTCTACATATCTCTTCCAAGGAAATCAAGCAATTTAGGTCCTAAAACCTTTGCTCCTGCTCTCCAGACGAGGAATACACCAACTGGTACAAAATATACGTCAGTAGTGGAGAAAGCAGGTACGTGTCTTCAAGAGCTTCTCTGCTCGCTGCAAGTACAGAGAACAAACAGGGTTTGTTTCTTGAGAAAACCGACACAGCAACAGCAAAGCATAGTGTTCTACATATCTCTTCCATGGAAATCAAGCAATTTAAGTCCTAAAACCTTTGCTCTTGCTTTGCAGACGAGGAACACACCAACTGGTACAAAATATACTTCACTTGTGAAAAAGGGGCAAGAAAGTGTCTGCAGCAGCTTCTCTGCTTGCTGAAAACACAGGGAACAAACAGGGTTTGTGTCTTGAGAAAACCAACACAGCAACAGCAAAGCATAGTGTTCTACATAGCTCTTCCATGGAAAACAAGCAATTTAGATCCTAAAACCTTTGCTCTTGCTCTGCAGACGAGGAATACACCAACTGGTACAAAATATACTTCACTTGTGGAAAAGGGGCAAGAAAGTGTCTGCAGCAGCTTCTCTGCTTGCTGAAAACACAGGGAACAAACAGGGTTTGTGTCTTGAGAAAACCAACACAGCAACAGCAAAGCACAGTGTTCTACATATCTCTTCCAAGGAAATCAAGCAATTTAGGTCCTAAAACCTTTGCTCTTGCTCTGCAGACAAGGAATACACCAACTGGTACAAAATATACTTCACTTGTGGAAAAGGGGCAAGAAAGTGTCTGCAGCAGCTTCTCTGCTTGCTGAAAACACAGGGAACAAACAGGGTTTGTGTCTTTAGAAAACCAACACAGCAACAGCAAAGCATAGTGTTCTACATAGCTCTTCCATGGAAAACAAGCAATTTAGATCCTAAAACCTTTGCTCTTGCTCTGCAGACGAGGAATACACCAACTGGTACAAAATATACTTCACTTGTGGAAAAGGGGCAAGAAAGTGTCTGCAGCAGCTTCTCTGCTTGCTGAAAACACAGGGAACAAACAGGGTTTGTGTCTTGAGAAAACCAACACAGCAACAGCAAAGCATAGTGTTCTACAGAGCTCTTCCATGGAAATCAAGCAATTTTAGTCCTAAAACCTTTGCTCCTGCTCTCCAGACGAGGAATACACCAACTGGTACAAAATATACGTCAGTAGAGGAGAAAGCAGGTACGTGTCTTCAAGAGCTTCTCTGCTCGCTGCAAGTACAGAGAACAAACAGGGTTTGTTTCTTGAGAAAACCAACACAGCAACAGCAAAGCATAGTGTTCTACAGAGCTCTTCCATGGAAATCAAGCAATTTAGGTCCTAACACATTTGCTCTTGCTTTGCAGACGAGGAACACACCAACTGGTACAAAATATACTTCACTTGTAAAAAGGGGCAAGAAAGTGTCTGCAGCAGCTTCTCTGCTTGCTGCAAACACAGACAACCAACAGGACTTGTGTCTTGAGAAAACCAACACAGCAACAGCAAAGCATAGTGTTCTACAGAGCTCTTCCATGGAAAACAAGCAATTTAGATCCTAAAACCTTTGCTCTTGCTCTGCAGACGAGGAATACACCAACTGGTACAAAATATACTTCACTAGTGGAAAAGGAGCAAGAAAGTGTCTGCAGCAGCTTCTCTGCTTGCTGAAAACACAGGGAACAAACAGGGTTTGTGTCTTGAGAAAACCAACACAGCAACAGCAAAGCACAGTGTTCTACATATCTCTTCCAAGGAAATCAAGCAATTTAGGTCCTAAAACCTTTGCTCTTGCTCTGCAGACAAGGAATACACCAACTGGTACAAAATATACTTCACTTGTGGAAAAGGGGCAAGAAAGTGTCTGCAGCAGCTTCTCTGCTTGCTGAAAACACAGGGAACAAACAGGGTTTGTGTCTTTAGAAAACCAACACAGCAACAGCAAAGCATAGTGTTCTACATAGCTCTTCCATGGAAAACAAGCAATTTAGATCCTAAAACCTTTGCTCTTGCTCTGCAGACGAGGAATACACCAACTGGTACAAAATATACTTCACTTGTGGAAAAGGGGCAAGAAAGTGTCTGCAGCAGCTTCTCTGCTTGCTGAAAACACAGGGAACAAACAGGGTTTGTGTCTTGAGAAAACCAACACAGCAACAGCAAAGCACAGTGTTCTACATATCTCTTCCAAGGAAATCCAGCAATTTAGGTCCTAAAACCTTTGCTCCTGCTCTCCAGACGAGGAATACACCAACTGGTACAAAATATACTTCACTAGTGGAAAAGGAGCAAGAAAGTGTCTGCAGCAGCTTCTCTGCTTGCTGAAAACACAGAGAACAAACAGGGTTTGTGTCTTGAGAAAACCAACACAGCAACAGCAAAGCATAGTGTTCTACATAGCTCTTCCATGGAAAACAAGCAATTTAGATCCTAAAACCTTTGCTCTTGCTCTGCAGACGAGGAACACACCAACTGGTACAAAATATACTTCACTTGTGGAAAAGGGGCAAGAAAGTGTCTGCAGCAGCTTCTCTGCTTGCTGAAAACACAGGGAACAAACAGGGTTTGTGTCTTGAGAAAACCAACACAGCAACAGCAAAGCACAGTCTTCTACATATCTCTTCCATGGAAATCAAGCAATTTAGGTCCTAAAACCTTTGCTCTTGCTTTGCAGACGAGGAACACACCAACTGGTACAAAATATACTTCACTTGTGAAAAAGGGGCAAGAAAGTGTCTGCAGCAGCTTCTCTGCTTGCTGAAAACACAGGGAACAAACAGGGTTTGTGTCTTGAGAAAACCAACACAGCAACAGCAAAGCATAGTGTTCTACATAGCTCTTCCATGGAAAACAAGCAATTTAGATCCTAAAACCTTTGCTCTTGCTCTGCAGACGAGGAATACACCAACTGGTACAAAATATACTTCACTTGTGGAAAAGGGGCAAGAAAGTGTCTGCAGCAGCTTCTCTGCTGGCTGGAAACACATACAACTAACAAGGCTTGTGTCTTGAGAAAACCAACACAGTAACAGCAAAGCACAGTGTTCTACATATCTCTTCCAAGGAAATCAAGCAATTTAGGTCCTAAAACCTTTGCTCCTGCTCTCCAGACGAGGAATACACCAACTGGTACAAAATATACGTCAGTAGTGGAGAAAGCAGGTACGTGTCTTCAAGAGCTTCTCTGCTCGCTGCAAGTACAGAGAACAAACAGGGTTTGTTTCTTGAGAAAACCGACACAGCAACAGCAAAGCATAGTGTTCTACATAGCTCTTCCATGGAAATCAAGCAATTTAGGTCCTAACACCTTTGCTCTTGCTCTGCAGACAAGGAATAAACCAACTGGTACAAAATATACTTCACTTGTGGAAAAGGGGCAAGAAAGTGTCTGCAGCAGCTTCTCTGCTTGCTGAAAACACAGGGAACAAACAGGGTTTGTGTCTTTAGAAAACCAACACAGCAACAGCAAAGCATAGTGTTCTACATAGCTCTTCCATGGAAAACAAGCAATTTAGATCCTAAAACCTTTGCTCTTGCTCTGCAGACGAGGAATACACCAACTGGTACAAAATATACTTCACTTGTGGAAAAGGGGCAAGAAAGTGTCTGCAGCAGCTTCTCTGCTTGCTGAAAACACAGGGAACAAACAGGGTTTGTGTCTTGAGAAAACCAACACAGCAACAGCAAAGCACAGTGTTCTACATATCTCTTCCAAGGAAATCAAGCAATTTAGGTCCTAAAACCTTTGCTCCTGCTCTCCAGACGAGGAATACACCAACTGGTACAAAATATACTTCACTAGTGGAAAAGGAGCAAGAAAGTGTCTGCAGCAGCTTCTCTGCTTGCTGAAAACACAGAGAACAAACAGGGCTTGTGTCTTGAGAAAACAAACACAGCAACCGAAAACCATAGTGTTCTACATAGCTCTTCCATGGAAAACAAGCAATTTAGATCCTAAAACCTTTGCTCTTGCTCTGCAGACGAGGAATACACCAACTGGTACAAAATATACTTCACTTGTGGAAAAGGGGCAAGAAAGTGTCTGCAGCAGCTTTTCTGCTCGATGGAAACACATACAACCAACAAGACTTGTGTCTTGAGAAAACCAACACAGTAACAGCAAAGCATAGTGTTCTACAGAGCTCTTCCATGGAAATCAAGCAATTTTAGTCCTAAAACCTTTGCTCTTGCTTTGCAGACGAGGAACACACCAACTGGTACAAAATATACGTCAGTAGTGGAGAAAGCAGGTACGTGTCTTCAAGAGCTTCTCTGCTTGCTGAAAACACAGGGAACAAACAGGGCTTGTGTGTTTAGAAAACCAACACAGCAACAGCAAAGCATAGTGTTCTTAATAGCTCTTCCAATGAAATCAAGCAATTTAGGTCCTAAAACCTTTGATCCGTCTCTGCAGACGAGGAACACACCAACTGGCACAAAATATACTTCACTTGTGAAAAAGGGGCAAGAAAGTGTCTGCAGCAGCTTCTCTGCTTGCTGCAAACACAGACAACCAACAGGACTTGTGTCTTGAGAAAACCAACACAGCAACAGCAAAGCATAGTGTTCTACAGAGCTCTTCCATGGAAAACAAGCAATTTAGATCCTAAAACCTTTGCTCTTGCTCTGCAGACGAGGAATACACAAACTGGTACAAAATATACTTCACTAGTGGAAAAGGAGCAAGAAAGTGTCTGCAGCAGCTTCTCTGCTTGCTGAAAACACAGAGAACAAACAGGGTTTGTGTCTTGAGAAAACAAACACAGCAACAGCAAAGCATAGTGTTCTACATAGCTCTTCCATGGAAAACAAGCAATTTAGATCCTAAAACCTTTGCTCTTGCTCTGCAGACGAGGAATACACCAACTGGTACAAAATATACTTCACTTGTGGAAAAGGGGCAAGAAAGTGTCTGCAGCAGCTTCTCTGCTTGCTGAAAACACAGGGAACAAACAGGGTTTGTGTCTTGAGAAAACCAACACAGCAACAGCAAAGCACAGTGTTCTACATATCTCTTCCAAGGAAATCAAGCAATTTAGGTCCTAAAACCTTTGCTCTTGCTCTGCAGACAAGGAATACACCAACTGGTACAAAATATACTTCACTTGTGGAAAAGGGGCAAGAAAGTGTCTGCAGCAGCTTCTCTGCTTGCTGAAAACACAGGGAACAAACAGGGTTTGTGTCTTTAGAAAACCAACACAGCAACAGCAAAGCATAGTGTTCTACATAGCTCTTCCATGGAAAACAAGCAATTTAGATCCTAAAACCTTTGCTCTTGCTCTGCAGACGAGGAATACACCAACTGGTACAAAATATACTTCACTTGTGGAAAAGGGGCAAGAAAGTGTCTGCAGCAGCTTCTCTGCTTGCTGAAAACACAGGGAACAAACAGGGTTTGTGTCTTGAGAAAACCAACACAGCAACAGCAAAGCACAGTGTTCTACATATCTCTTCCAAGGAAATCCAGCAATTTAGGTCCTAAAACCTTTGCTCCTGCTCTCCAGACGAGGAATACACCAACTGGTACAAAATATACTTCACTAGTGGAAAAGGAGCAAGAAAGTGTCTGCAGCAGCTTCTCTGCTTGCTGAAAACACAGAGAACAAACAGGGTTTGTGTCTTTAGAAAACCAACACAGCAACAGCAAAGCATAGTGTTCTACATAGCTCTTCCATGGAAAACAAGCAATTTAGATCCTAAAACCTTTGCTCTTGCTCTGCAGACGAGGAACACACCAACTGGTACAAAATATACTTCACTTGTGGAAAAGGGGCAAGAAAGTGTCTGCAGCAGCTTCTCTGCTTGCTGAAAACACAGGGAACAAACAGGGTTTGTGTCTTGAGAAAACCAACACAGCAACAGCAAAGCACAGTCTTCTACATATCTCTTCCATGGAAATCAAGCAATTTAGGTCCTAAAACCTTTGCTCTTGCTTTGCAGACGAGGAACACACCAACTGGTACAAAATATACTTCACTTGTGAAAAAGGGGCAAGAAAGTGTCTGCAGCAGCTTCTCTGCTTGCTGAAAACACAGGGAACAAACAGGGTTTGTGTCTTGAGAAAACCAACACAGCAACAGCAAAGCATAGTGTTCTACATAGCTCTTCCATGGAAAACAAGCAATTTAGATCCTAAAACCTTTGCTCTTGCTCTGCAGACGAGGAATACACAAACTGGTACAAAATATACTTCACTAGTGGAAAAGGAGCAAGAAAGTGTCTGCAGCAGCTTCTCTGCTTGCTGAAAACACAGAGAACAAACAGGGCTTGTGTCTTGAGAAAACCAACACAGCAACAGCAAAGCATAGTGTTCTACATAGCTCTTCCATGGAAAACAAGCAATTTAGATCCTAAAACCTTTGCTCTTGCTCTGCAGACGAGGAATACACCAACTGGTACAAAATATACTTCACTTGTGGAAAAGGGGCAAGAAAGTGTCTGCAGCAGCTTCTCTGCTTGCTGAAAACACAGGGAACAAACAGGGTTTGTGTCTTGAGAAAACCAACACAGCAACAGCAAAGCACAGTGTTCTACATATCTCTTCCAAGGAAATCAAGCAATTTAGGTCCTAAAACCTTTGCTCTTGCTCTGCAGACAAGGAATAAACCAACTGGTACAAAATATACTTCACTTGTGGAAAAGGGGCAAGAAAGTGTCTGCAGCAGCTTCTCTGCTTGCTGAAAACACAGGGAACAAACAGGGTTTGTGTCTTTAGAAAACCAACACAGCAACAGCAAAGCATAGTGTTCTACATAGCTCTTCCATGGAAAACAAGCAATTAGATCCTAAACCTTTGCTCTTGCTCTGCAGACGAGGAATACACCAACTGGTACAAAATATACTTCACTTGTGGAAAAGGGGCAAGAAAGTGTCTGCAGCAGCTTCTCTGCTTGCTGAAAACACAGGGAACAAACAGGGTTTGTGTCTTGAGAAAACCAACACAGCAACAGCAAAGCACAGTGTTCTACATATCTCTTCCAAGGAAATCAAGCAATTTAGGTCCTAAAACCTTTGCTCCTGCTCTCCAGACGAGGAATACACCAACTGGCACAAAATATACTTCACTAGTGGAAAAGGAGCAAGAAAGTGTCTGCAGCAGCTTCTCTGCTTGCTGAAAACACAGAGAACAAACAGGGCTTGTGTCTTGAGAAAACAAACACAGCAACCGAAAACCATAGTGTTCTACATAGCTCTTCCATGGAAAACAAGCAATTTAGATCCTAAAACCTTTGCTCTTGCTCTGCAGACGAGGAATACACCAACTGGTACAAAATATACTTCACTTGTGGAAAAGGGGGAAGAAAGTGTCTGCAGCAGCTTTTCTGCTCGCTGGAAACACATACAACTAACAAGGCTTGTGTCTTGAGAAAACCAACACAGCAACAGCATAGCACAGTGTTCTACATATCTCTTCCAAGGAAATCAAGCAATTTAGGTCCTAAAACCTTTGCTCCTGCTCGCCAGACGAGGAATACACCAACTGGTACAAAATATACGTCAGTAGTGGAGAAAGCAGGTACGTGTCTTCAAGAGCTTCTCTGCTCGCTGCAAGTACAGAGAACAAACAGGGTTTGTTCTTGAGAAAACCAACACAGCAACAGCAAAGCATAGTGTTCTACAGAGCTCTTCATGGAAATCAAGCAATTTAGGTCCTAACACATTTGCTCTTGCTTTGCAGACGAGGAACACACCAACTGGTACAAAATATACTTCACTTGTGGAAAAGGGGCAAGAAAGTGTCTGCAGCAGCTTCTCTGCTTGCTGCAAACACAGACAACCAACAGGACTTGTGTCTTGAGAAAACCAACACAGCAACAGCAAAGCATAGTGTTCTACAGAGCTCTTCCATGGAAAACAAGCAATTTAGATCCTAAAACCTTTGCTCTTGCTCTGCAGAAGAGGAATACACCAACTGGTACAAAATATTCTTCACTTGTGGAAAAGGGGCAAGAAAGTGTCTGCAGCAGCTTTTCTGCTCGCTGGAAACACATACAACCAACAAGACTTGTGTCTTGAGAAAACCAACACAGTAACAGCAAAGCATAGTGTTCTACAGAGCTCTTCCATGGAAATCAAGCAATTTTAGTCCTAAAACTTTTGCTCTTGCTTGCAGACGAGGAATACACCAACTGGTACAAAATATACTTCACTAGTGGAGAAAGCAGGTACGTGTCTTAAAGAGCTTCTCTGCTTGCTGAAAACACAGGGAACAAACAGGGTTTGTGTCTTGAGAAAACCAACACAGCAACAGCAAAGCATAGTGTTCTTAATAGCTCTTCCAATGAAATCAAGCAATTTAGGTCCTAAAACCTTTGATCCGTCTCTGCAGACGAGGAACACACCAACTGGTACAAAATATACTTCACTGTGAAAAAGGGGCAAGAAAGTGTCTGCAGCAGCTTCTCTGCTTGCTGCAAACACAGACAACCAACAGGACTTGTGTCTTGAGAAAACCAACACAGCAACAGCAAAGCATAGTGTTCTACATAGCTCTTCCATGGAAAACAAGCAATTTAGATCCTAAAACCTTTGCTCTTGCTCTGCAGACGAGGAATACACCAACTGGTACAAAATATACTTCACTAGTGGAAAAGGAGCAAGAAAGTGTCTGCAGCAGCTTCTCTGCTTGCTGAAAACACAGGGAACAAACAGGGTTTGTGTCTTGAGAAAACCAACACAGCAACAGCAAAGCACAGTGTTCTACATATCTCTTCCAAGGAAATCAAGCAATTTAGGTCCTAAAACCTTTGCTCTTGCTCTGCAGACAAGGAATACACCAACTGGTACAAAATATACTTCACTTGTGGAAAAGGGGCAAGAAAGTGTCTGCAGCAGCTTCTCTGCTTGCTGAAAACACAGGGAACAAACAGGGTTTGTGTCTTTAGAAAACCAACACAGCAACAGCAAAGCATAGTGTTCTACATAGCTCTTCCATGGAAAACAAGCAATTTAGATCCTAAAACCTTTGCTCTTGCTCTGCAGACGAGGAATACACCAACTGGTACAAAATATACTTCACTTGTGGAAAAGGGGCAAGAAAGTGTCTGCAGCAGCTTCTCTGCTTGCTGAAAACACAGGGAACAAACAGGGTTTGTGTCTTGAGAAAACCAACACAGCAACAGCAAAGCACAGTGTTCTACATATCTCTTCCAAGGAAATCCAGCAATTTAGGTCCTAAAACCTTTGCTCCTGCTCTCCAGACGAGGAATACACCAACTGGTACAAAATATACTTCACTAGTGGAAAAGGAGCAAGAAAGTGTCTGCAGCTAGCTTCTCTGCTTGCTGAAAACACAGAGAACAAACAGGGTTTGTGTCTTTAGAAAACCAACACAGCAACAGCAAAGCATAGTGTTCTACATAGCTCTTCCATGGAAAACAAGCAATTTAGATCCTAAAACCTTTGCTCTTGCTCTGCAGACGAGGAACACACCAACTGGTACAAAATATACTTCACTTGTGGAAAAGGGGCAAGAAAGTGTCTGCAGCAGCTTCTCTGCTTGCTGAAAACACAGGGAACAAACAGGGTTTGTGTCTTGAGAAAACCAACACAGCAACAGCAAAGCACAGTCTTCTACATATCTCTTCCATGGAAATCAAGCAATTTAGGTCCTAAAACCTTTGCTCTTGCTTTGCAGACGAGGAACACACCAACTGGTACAAAATATACTTCACTTGTGAAAAAGGGGCAAGAAAGTGTCTGCAGCAGCTTCTCTGCTTGCTGAAAACACAGGGAACAAACAGGGTTTGTGTCTTGAGAAAACCAACACAGCAACAGCAAAGCATAGTGTTCTACATAGCTCTTCCATGGAAAACAAGCAATTTAGATCCTAAAACCTTTGCTCTTGCTCTGCAGACGAGGAATACACAAACTGGTACAAAATATACTTCACTAGTGGAAAAGGAGCAAGAAAGTGTCTGCAGCAGCTTCTCTGCTTGCTGAAAACACAGAGAACAAACAGGGCTTGTGTCTTGAGAAAACCAACACAGCAACAGCAAAGCATAGTGTTCTACATAGCTCTTCCATGGAAAACAAGCAATTTAGATCCTAAAACCTTTGCTCTTGCTCTGCAGACGAGGAATACACCAACTGGTACAAAATATACTTCACTTGTGGAAAAGGGGCAAGAAAGTGTCTGCAGCAGCTTCTCTGCTTGCTGAAAACACAGGGAACAAACAGGGTTTGTGTCTTGAGAAAACCAACACAGCAACAGCAAAGCACAGTGTTCTACATATCTCTTCCAAGGAAATCAAGCAATTTAGGTCCTAAAACCTTTGCTCTTGCTCTGCAGACAAGGAATAAACCAACTGGTACAAAATATACTTCACTTGTGGAAAAGGGGCAAGAAAGTGTCTGCAGCAGCTTCTCTGCTTGCTGAAAACACAGGGAACAACAGGGTTTGTGTCTTTAGAAAACCAACACAGCAACAGCAAAGCATAGTGTTCTACATAGCTCTTCCATGGAAAACAAGCAATTAGATCCTAAAACCTTTGCTCTTGCTCTGCAGACGAGGAATACACCAACTGGTACAAAATATACTTCACTTGTGGAAAAGGGGCAAGAAAGTGTCTGCAGCAGCTTCTCTGCTTGCTGAAAACACAGGGAACAAACAGGGTTTGTGTCTTGAGAAAACCAACACAGCAACAGCAAAGCACAGTGTTCTACATATCTCTTCCAAGGAAATCAAGCAATTTAGGTCCTAAAACCTTTGCTCCTGCTCTCCAGACGAGGAATACACCAACTGGCACAAAATATACTTCACTAGTGGAAAAGGAGCAAGAAAGTGTCTGCAGCAGCTTCTCTGCTTGCTGAAAACACAGAGAACAAACAGGGCTTGTGTCTTGAGAAAACAAACACAGCAACCGAAAACCATAGTGTTCTACATAGCTCTTCCATGGAAAACAAGCAATTTAGATCCTAAAACCTTTGCTCTTGCTCTGCAGACGAGGAATACACCAACTGGTACAAAATATACTTCACTTGTGAAAAGGGGGAAGAAAGTGTCTGCAGCAGCTTTTCTGCTCGCTGGAAACACATACAACTAACAAGGCTTGTGTCTTGAGAAAACCAACACAGTAACAGCAAAGCACAGTGTTCTACATATCTCTTCCAAGGAAATCAAGCAATTTAGGTCCTAAAACCTTTGCTCCTGCTCGCCAGACGAGGAATACACCAACTGGTACAAAATATACGTCAGTAGTGGAGAAAGCAGGTACGTGTCTTCAAGAGCTTCTCTGCTCGCTGCAAGTACAGAGAACAAACAGGGTTTGTTTCTTGAGAAAACCAACACAGCAACAGCAAAGCATAGTGTTCTACAGAGCTCTTCCATGGAAATCAAGCAATTTAGGTCCTAACACATTTGCTCTTGCTTTGCAGACGAGGAACACACCAACTGGTACAAAATATACTTCACTTGTGGAAAAGGGGCAAGAAAGTGTCTGCAGCAGCTTCTCTGCTTGCTGCAAACACAGACAACCAACAGGACTTGTGTCTTGAGAAAACCACACAGCAACAGCAAAGCATAGTGTTCTACAGAGCTCTTCCATGGAAAACAAGCAATTTAGATCCTAAAACCTTTGCTCTTGCTCTGCAGAAGAGGAATACACCAACTGGTACAAAATATTCTTCACTTGTGGAAAAGGGGCAAGAAAGTGTCTGCAGCAGCTTTTCTGCTCGCTGGAAACACATACAACCAACAAGACTTGTGTCTTGAGAAAACCAACACAGTAACAGCAAAGCATAGTGTTCTACAGAGCTCTTCCATGGAAATCAAGCAATTTTAGTCCTAAAACCTTTGCTCTTGCTTTGCAGACGAGGAATACACCAACTGGTACAAAATATACTTCACTAGTGGAGAAAGCAGGTACGTGTCTTAAAGAGCTTCTCTGCTTGCTGAAAACACAGGAACAAACAGGGTTTGTGTCTTGAGAAAACCAACACAGCAACAGCAAAGCATAGTGTTCTTAATAGCTCTTCCAATGAAATCAAGCAATTTAGGTCCTAAAACCTTTGATCCGTCTCTGCAGACGAGGAACACACCAACTGGTACAAAATATACTTCACTTGTGAAAAAGGGGCAAGAAAGTGTCTGCAGCAGCTTCTCTGCTTGCTGCAAACACAGACAACCAACAGGACTTGTGTCTTGAGAAAACCAACACAGCAACAGCAAAGCATAGTGTTCTACATAGCTCTTCCATGGAAAACAAGCAATTTAGATCCTAAAACCTTTGCTCTTGCTCTGCAGACGAGGAATACACCAACTGGTACAAAATATACTTCACTAGTGGAAAAGGAGCAAGAAAGTGTCTGCAGCAGCTTCTCTGCTTGCTGAAAACACAGAGAACAAACAGGCTTGTGTCTTGAGAAACCAACACAGCAACAGCAAAGCATAGTGTTCTACATAGCTCTTCCATGGAAAACAAGCAATTTAGATCCTAAAACCTTTGCTCTTGCTCTGCAGACGAGGAATACACCAACTGGCACAAAATATACTTCACTAGTGGAAAAGGAGCAAGAAAGTGTCTGCAGCAGCTTCTCTGCTTGCTGAAAACACAGGGAACAAACAGGGTTTGTGTCTTGAGAAAACCAACACAGCAACAGCAAAGCACAGTGTTCTACATATCTCTTCCAAGGAAATCAAGCAATTTAGGTCCTAAAACCTTTGCTCCTGCTCTCCAGACGAGGAATACACCAACTGGTACAAAATATACTTCACTAGTGGAAAAGGAGCAAGAAAGTGTCTGCAGCAGCTTCTCTGCTTGCTGAAAACACAGAGAACAAACAGGGTTTGTGTCTTTAGAAAACCAACACAGCAACAGCAAAGCATAGTGTTCTACATAGCTCTTCCATGGAAAACAAGCAATTTAGATCCTAAAACCTTTGCTCTTGCTCTGCAGACGAGGAATACACCAACTGGTACAAAATATACTTCACTTGTGGAAAAGGGGCAAGAAAGTGTCTGCAGCAGCTTCTCTGCTTGCTGAAAACACAGGGAACAAACAGGGTTTGTGTCTTGAGAAAACCAACACAGCAACAGCAAAGCACAGTGTTCTACATATCTCTTCCATGGAAATCAAGCAATTTAAGTCCTAAAACCTTTGCTCTTGCTCTGCAGACGAGGAACACACCAACTGGTACAAAATATACTTCACTTGTGAAAAAGGGGCAAGAAAGTGTCTGCAGCAGCTTCTCTGCTTGCTGAAAACACAGGGAACAAACAGGGTTTGTGTCTTGAGAAAACCAACACAGCAACAGCAAAGCATAGTGTTCTACATAGCTCTTCCATGGAAAACAAGCAATTTAGATCCTAAAACCTTTGCTCTTGCTCTGCAGACGAGGAATACACCAACTGGTACAAAATATACTTCACTTGTGGAAAAGGGGCAAGAAAGTGTCTGCAGCAGCTTCTCTGCTTGCTGAAAACACAGGGAACAAACAGGGTTTGTGTCTTGAGAAAACCAACACAGCAACAGCAAAGCACAGTGTTCTACATATCTCTTCCAAGGAAATCAAGCAATTTAGGTCCTAAAACCTTTGCTCTTGCTCTGCAGACAAGGAATACACCAACTGGTACAAAATATACTTCACTTGTGGAAAAGGGGCAAGAAAGTGTCTGCAGCAGCTTCTCTGCTTGCTGAAAACACAGGGAACAAACAGGGTTTGTGTCTTGAGAAAACCAACACAGCAACAGCAAAGCATAGTGTTCTACATAGCTCTTCCATGGAAAACAAGCAATTTAGATCCTAAAACCTTTGCTCTTGCTCTGCAGACGAGGAATACACCAACTGGTACAAAATATACTTCACTTGTGGAAAAGGGGCAAGAAAGTGTCTGCAGCAGCTTCTCTGCTTGCTGAAAACACAGGGAACAAACAGGGTTTGTGTCTTGAGAAAACCAACACAGCAACAGCAAAGCACAGTGTTCTACATATCTCTTCCAAGGAAATCAAGCAATTTAGGTCCTAAACCTTTGCTCCTGCTCTCCAGACGAGGAATACACCAACTGGTACAAAATATACGTCAGTAGTGGAGAAAGCAGGTACGTGTCTTCAAGAGCTTCTCTGCTCGCTGCAAGTACAGAGAACAAACAGGGTTTGTTTCTTGAGAAAACCAACACAGCAACAGCAAAGCATAGTGTTCTACAGAGCTCTTCCATGGAAATCAAGCAATTTAGGTCCTAACACATTTGCTCTTGCTTTGCAGACGAGGAACACACCAACTGGTACAAAATATACTTCACTTGTGGAAAAGGGGCAAGAAAGTGTCTGCAGCAGCTTCTCTGCTTGCTGCAAACACAGACAACCAACAGGACTTGTGTCTTGAGAAAACCAACACAGCAACAGCAAAGCATAGTGTTCTACAGAGCTCTTCCATGGAAAACAAGCAATTTAGATCCTAAAACCTTTGCTCTTGCTCTGCAGACGAGGAATACACCAACTGGTACAAAATATACTTCACTTGTGGAAAAGGGGCAAGAAGTGTCTGCAGCAGCTTCTCTGCTTGCTGAAAACACAGGGAACAAACAGGGTTTGTGTCTTGAGAAAACCAACACAGCAACAGCAAAGCACAGTGTTCTACATATCTCTTCCAAGGAAATCAAGCAATTTAGGTCCTAAACCTTTGCTCTTGCTCTGCAGACAAGGAATAAACCAACTGGTACAAAATATCTTCACTTGTGGAAAAGGGGCAAGAAAGTGTCTGCAGCAGCTTCTCTGCTTGCTGAAAACACAGGGAACAAACAGGGTTTGTGTCTTAGAAAACCAACACAGCAACAGCAAAGCATAGTGTTCTACATAGCTCTTCCATGGAAAACAAGCAATTTAGATCCTAAAACCTTTGCTCTTGCTCTGCAGACGAGGAATACACCAACTGGTACAAAATATACTTCACTTGTGGAAAAGGGGCAAGAAAGTGTCTGCAGCAGCTTCTCTGCTTGCTGAAAACACAGGAACAAACAGGGTTTGTGTCTTGAGAAAACCAACACAGCAACAGCAAAGCACAGTGTTCTACATAGCTCTTCCAAGGAAATCAAGCAATTTAGGTCCTAAAACCTTTGCTCCTGCTCTCCAGACGAGGAATACACCAACTGGCACAAAATATACTTCACTAGTGGAAAAGGAGCAAGAAAGTGTCTGCAGCAGCTTCTCTGCTTGCTGAAAACACAGAGAACAAACAGGGCTTGTGTCTTGAGAAAACAAACACAGCAACCGAAAACCATAGTGTTCTACATAGCTCTTCCATGGAAAACAAGCAATTTAGATCCTAAAACCTTTGCTCTTGCTCTGCAGACGAGGAATACACCAACTGGTACAAAATATACTTCACTTGTGGAAAAGGGGGAAGAAAGTGTCTGCAGCAGCTTTTCTGCTCGCTGGAAACACATACAACTAACAAGGCTTGTGTCTTGAGAAAACCAACACAGTAACAGCAAAGCACAGTGTTCTACATATCTCTTCCAAGGAAATCAAGCAATTTAGGTCCTAAAACCTTTGCTCCTGCTCGCCAGACGAGGAATACACCAACTGGTACAAAATATACGTCAGTAGTGGAGAAAGCAGGTACGTGTCTTCAAGAGCTTCTCTGCTCGCTGCAAGTACAGAGAACAAACAGGGTTTGTTTCTTGAGAAAACCAACACAGCAACAGCAAAGCATAGTGTTCTACAGAGCTCTTCCATGGAAATCAAGCAATTAGGTCCTAACACATTTGCTCTTGCTTTGCAGACGAGGAACACACCAACTGGTACAAAATATACTTCACTTGTGGAAAAGGGGCAAGAAAGTGTCTGCAGCAGCTTCTCTGCTTGCTGCAAACACAGACAACCAACAGGACTTGTGTCTTGAGAAAACCAACACAGCAACAGCAAAGCATAGTGTTCTACAGAGCTCTTCCATGGAAAACAAGCAATTTAGATCCTAAAACCTTTGCTCTTGCTCTGCAGAAGAGAATACACCAACTGGTACAAAATATTCTTCACTTGTGGAAAAGGGGCAAGAAAGTGTCTGCAGCAGCTTTTCTGCTCGCTGAAACACATACAACCAGCAAGACTTGTGTCTTGAGAAAACCACACAGTAACAGCAAAGCATAGTGTTCTACAGAGCTCTTCCATGGAAATCAAGCAATTTTAGTCCTAAAACCTTTGCTCTTGCTTTGCAGACGAGGAATACACCAACTGGTACAAAATATACTTCACTAGTGGAGAAAGCAGGTACGTGTCTTAAAGAGCTTCTCTGCTTGCTGAAAACACAGGGAACAAACAGGGTTTGTGTCTGAGAAAACCAACACAGCAACAGCAAAGCATAGTGTTCTTAATAGCTCTTCCAATGAAATCAAGCAATTTAGGTCCTAAAACCTTTGATCCGTCTCTGCAGACGAGGAACACACCAACTGGTACAAAATATACTTCACTTGTGAAAAAGGGGCAAGAAAGTGTCTGCAGCAGCTTCTCTGCTTGCTGCAAACACAGACAACCAACAGGACTTGTGTCTTGAGAAAACCAACACAGCAACAGCAAAGCATAGTGTTCTACATAGCTCTTCCATGGAAAACAAGCAATTTAGATCCTAAAACCTTTGCTCTTGCTCTGCAGACGAGGAATACACCAACTGGTACAAATATACTTCACTAGTGGAAAAGGAGCAAGAAAGTGTCTGCAGCAGCTTCTCTGCTTGCTGAAAACACAGGGAACAAACAGGGCTTGTGTCTTGAGAAACAAACACAGCAACAGCAAAGCATAGTGTTCTACATAGCTCTTCCATGGAAAACAAGCAATTTAGATCCTAAAACCTTTGCTCTTGCTCTGCAGACGAGGAATACACCAACTGGCACAAAATATACTTCACTAGTGGAAAAGGAGCAAGAAAGTGTCTGCAGCAGCTTCTCTGCTTGCTGAAAACACAGGGAACAAACAGGGTTTGTGTCTTGAGAAAACCAACACAGCAACAGCAAAGCACAGTGTTCTACATATCTCTTCCAAGGAAATCAAGCAATTTAGGTCCTAAAACCTTTGCTCCTGCTCTCCAGACGAGGAATACACCAACTGGTACAAAATATACTTCACTAGTGGAAAAGGAGCAAGAAAGTGTCTGCAGCAGCTTCTCTGCTTGCTGAAAACACAGAGAACAAACAGGGTTTGTGTCTTTAGAAAACCAACACAGCAACAGCAAAGCATAGTGTTCTACATAGCTCTTCCATGGAAAACAAGCAATTTAGATCCTAAAACCTTTGCTCTTGCTCTGCAGACGAGGAATACACCAACTGGTACAAAATATACTTCACTTGTGGAAAAGGGGCAAGAAAGTGTCTGCAGCAGCTTCTCTGCTTGCTGAAAACACAGGGAACAAACAGGGTTTGTGTCTTGAGAAAACCAACACAGCAACAGCAAAGCACAGTGTTCTACATATCTCTTCCAAGGAAATCAAGCAATTTAGGTCCTAAAACCTTTGCTCTTGCTCTGCAGACAAGGAATACACCAACTGGTACAAAATATACTTCACTTGTGAAAAAGGGGCAAGAAAGTGTCTGCAGCAGCTTCTCTGCTTGCTGAAAACACAGGGAACAAACAGGGTTTGTGTCTTGAGAAAACCAACACAGCAACAGCAAAGCATAGTGTTCTACATAGCTCTTCCATGGAAAACAAGCAATTTAGATCCTAAAACCTTTGCTCTTGCTCTGCAGACGAGGAATACACCAACTGGTACAAAATATACTTCACTTGTGGAAAAGGGGCAAGAAAGTGTCTGCAGCAGCTTCTCTGCTTGCTGAAAAAACAGGGAACAAACAGGGTTTGTGTCTTGAGAAAACCAACACAGCAACAGCAAAGCACAGTGTTCTACATATCTCTTCCAAGGAAATCAAGCAATTTAGGTCC
>NW_026960819.1:0-38010 GCF_021018805.1 Prinia subflava | reverse complement strand
CTCTCCAGACGAGGAATACACCAACTGGTACAAAATATACGTCAGTAGTGGAGAAAGCAGGTACGTGTCTTCAAGAGCTTCTCTGCTCGCTGCAAGTACAGAGAACAAACAGGGTTTGTTTCTTGAGAAAACCAACACAGCAACAGCAAAGCATAGTGTTCTACAGAGCTCTTCCATGGAAATCAAGCAATTTAGGTCCTAACACATTTGCTCTTGCTTTGCAGCGAGGAACACACCAACTGGTACAAAAATATACTTCACTTGTAAAAAGGGGCAAGAAAGTGTCTGCAGCAGCTTCTCTGCTTGCTGCAAACACAGACAACCAACAGGACTTGTGTCTTGAGAAAACCAACACAGCAACAGCAAAGCATAGTGTTCTACAGAGCTCTTCCATGGAAAACAAGCATTTAGATCCTAAAACCTTTGCTCTTGCTCTGCAGACGAGGAATACACAAACTGGTACAAAATATACTTCACTTGTGGAAAAGGAGCAAGAAAGTGTCTGCAGCAGCTTCTCTGCTTGCTGAAAACACAGAGAACAAACAGGGCTTGTGTCTTGAGAAAACCAACACAGCAACAGCAAAGCATAGTGTTCTACAGAGCTCTTCCATGAAAACAAGCAATTTAGATCCTAAAACCTTTGCTCTTGCTCTGCAGACGAGGAATACACAAACTGGTACAAAATATACTTCACTTGTGAAAAAGGGGCAAGAAAGTGTCTGCAGCAGCTTCTCTGCTTGCTGAAAACGCAGGGAACAAACAGGGTTTGTGTCTTGAGAAAACCAACACAGCAACAGCAAAGCACAGTGTTCTACATATCTCTTCCAAGGAAATCAAGCAATTTAGATCCTAAAACCTTTGCTCTTGCTCTGCAGACAAGGAATACACCAACTGGTACAAAATATACTTCACTTGTGAAAAAGGGCAAGAAAGTGTCTGCAGCAGCTTCTCTGCTTGCTGCAAACACAGACAACCAACAGGACTTGTGTCTTGAGAAAACCAACACAGCAACAGCAAAGCATAGTGTTCTACATAGCTCTTCCATGGAAAACAAGCAATTTAGATCCTAAAACCTTTGCTCTTGCTCTGCAGACGAGGAATACACCAACTGGTACAAAATATACTTCACTTGTGGAAAAGGGGCAAGAAAGTGTCTGCAGCAGCTTCTCTGCTTGCTGAAAACACAGGGAACAAACAGGGTTTGTGTCTTGAGAAAACCAACACAGCAACAGCAAAGCACAGTGTTCTACATATCTCTTCCAAGGAAATCAAGCAATTTAGGTCCTAAAACCTTTGCTCCTGCTCTCCAGACGAGGAATACACCAACTGGTACAAAATATACTTCACTAGTGGAAAAGGAGCAAGAAAGTGTCTGCAGCAGCTTCTCTGCTTGCTGAAAACACAGAGAACAAACAGGGTTTGTGTCTTTAGAAAACCAACACAGCAACAGCAAAGCATAGTGTTCTACATAGCTCTTCCATGGAAAACAAGCAATTTAGATCCTAAAACCTTTGCTCTTGCTCTGCAGACGAGGAATACACCAACTGGTACAAAATATACTTCACTTGTGGAAAAGGGGCAAGAAAGTGTCTGCAGCAGCTTCTCTGCTTGCTGAAAACACAGGAACAAACAGGGTTTGTGTCTTGAGAAAACCAACACAGCAACAGCAAAGCACAGTGTTCTACATATCTCTTCCAAGGAAATCAAGCAATTTAGATCCTAAAACCTTTGCTCTTGCTCTGCAGACAAGGAATACACCAACTGGTACAAAATATACTTCACTTGTGAAAAAGGGGCAAGAAAGTGTCTGCAGCAGCTTCTCTGCTTTGCTGCAAACACAGACAACCAACAGACTTGTGTCTTGAGAAAACCAACACAGCAACAGCAAAGCATAGTGTTCTACATAGCTCTTCCATGGAAAACAAGCAATTTAGATCCTAAAACCTTTGCTCTTGCTCTGCAGACGAGGAATACACCAACTGTACAAAATATACTTCACTTGTGGAAAAGGGGCAAGAAAGTGTCTGCAGCAGCTTCTCTGCTTGCTGAAAACACAGGGAACAAACAGGGTTTGTGTCTTGAGAAAACCAACACAGCAACAGCAAAGCACAGTGTTCTACATATCTCTTCCAAGGAAATCAAGCAATTTAGGTCCTAAAACCTTTGCTCCTGCTCTCCAGACGAGGAATACACAAACTGGTACAAATATACGTCAGTAGTGAGAAAGCAGGTACGTGTCTTCAAGAGCTTCTCTGCTCGCTGCAAGTACAGAGAACAAACAGGGTTTGTTTCTTGAGAAAACCAACACAGCAACAGCAAAGCATAGTGTTCTACAGAGCTCTTCCATGGAAATCAAGCAATTTAGGGTCCTAACACATTTGCTCTTGCTTTGCAGACGAGGAACACACCAACTGGTACAAAATATACTTCACTTGTAAAAAGGGGCAAGAAAGTGTCTGCAGCAGCTTCTCTGCTTGCTGCAAACACAGACAACCAACAGGACTTGTGTCTTGAGAAAACCAACACAGCAACAGCAAAGCATAGTGTTCTACAGAGCTCTTCCATGGAAAACAAGCAATTTAGATCCTAAACCTTTGCTCTTGCTCTGCAGACGAGGAATACACAAACTGGTACAAAATATACTTCACTAGTGGAAAAGGAGCAAGAAAGTGTCTGCAGCAGCTTCTCTGCTTGCTGAAAACACAGAGAACAAACAGGGCTTGTGTCTGAGGAAACAAACACAGCAACAGCAAAGCATAGTGTTCTACATAGCTCTTCCATGGAAAACAAGCAATTTAGATCCTAAAACCTTTGCTCTTGCTCTGCAGACGAGGAATACACCAACTGGTACAAAATATACTTCACTTGTGAAAAAGGGGCAAGAAAGTGTCTGCAGCAGCTTCTCTGCTTGCTGAAAACGCAGGGAACAAACAGGGTTTGTGTCTTGAGAAAACAACACAGCAACAGCAAAGCACAGTGTTCTACATATCTCTTCCAAGGAAATCAAGCAATTTAGATCCTAAAACCTTTGCTCTTGCTCTGCAGACAAGGAATACACCAACTGGTACAAAATATACTTCACTTGTGAAAAAGGGGCAAGAAAGTGTCTGCAGCAGCTTCTCTGCTTGCTGAAAACACAGGGAACAAACAGGGTTTGTGTCTTGAGAAAACCAACACAGCAACAGCAAAGCACAGTGTTCTACATATCTCTTCCAAGGAAATCAAGCAATTTAGGTCCTAAAACCTTTGCTCCTGCTCTCCAGACGAGGAATACACCAACTGGTACAAAATATACTTCACTAGTGAAAAGGAGCAAGAAAGTGTCTGCAGCAGCTTCTCTGCTTGCTGAAAACACAGAGAACAAACAGGGTTTGTGTCTTTAGAAAACCAACACAGCAACAGCAAAGCATAGTGTTCTACATAGCTCTTCCATGGAAAACAAGCAATTTAGATCCTAAAACATTTGCTCTTGCTCTGCAGACGAGGAATACACCAACTGGTACAAAATATACTTCACTTGTGGAAAAGGGGCAAGAAAGTGTCTGCAGCAGCTTCTCTGCTTGCTGAAAACACAGGGAACAAACAGGGTTTGTGTCTTGAGAAAACCAACACAGCAACAGCAAAGCACAGTGTTCTACATATCTCTTCCAAGGAAATCAAGCAATTTAGGTCCTAAAACCTTTGCTCTTGCTCTGCAGACAAGGAATACACCAACTGGTACAAAATATACTTCACTTGTGGAAAAGGGGCAAGAAAGTGTCTGCAGCAGCTTCTCTGCTTGCTGAAAACACAGGGAACAAACAGGGTTTGTGTCTTTAGAAAACCAACACAGCAACAGCAAAGCATAGTGTTCTACATAGCTCTTCCATGGAAAACAAGCAATTTAGATCCTAAAACCTTTGCTCTTGCTCTGCAGACGAGGAATACACCAACTGGTACAAAATATACTTCACTTGTGGAAAAGGGGCAAGAAAGTGTCTGCAGCAGCTTCTCTGCTTGCTGAAAACACAGAGAACAAACAGGGTTTGTGTCTTGAGAAAACCAACACAGCAACAGCAAAGCATAGTGTTCTACATAGCTCTTCCATGGAAAACAAGCAATTTAGATCCTAAAACCTTTGCTCTTGCTCTGCAGAGGAGGAATACACCAACTGTACAAAATATACTTCACTTGTGGAAAAGGGGCAAGAAAGTGTCTGCAGAAGCTTCTCTGCTTGCTGAAAACACAGGGAACAAACAGGGTTTGTGTCTTGAGAAAACAACACAGCAACAGCAAAGCACAGTGTTCTACATATCTCTTCCAAGGAAATCAAGCAATTTAGATCCTAAAACCTTTGCTCTTGCTCTGCAGACAAGGAATACACCAACTGGTACAAAATATACTTCACTTGTGGAAAAGGGGCAAGAAAGTGTCTGCAGCAGCTTCTCTGCTTGCTGAAAACACAGGAACAAACAGGGTTTGTGTCTTGAGAAAACCAACACAGCAACAGCAAAGCACAGTGTTCAACAGAGCTCTTCCATGGAAAACAAGCAATTTAGATCCTAAAACCTTTGCTCTTGCTCTGCAGACGAGGAATACACAAACTGGTACAAAATATACTTCACTAGTGGAAAAGGAGCAAGAAAGTGTCTGCAGCAGCTTCTCTGCTTGCTGAAAACACAGAGAACAAACAGGCTTGTGTCTTGAGAAAACCAACACAGCAACAGCAAAGCATAGTGTTCTACAGAGCTCTTCCATGGAAAACAAGCAATTTAGATCCTAAAACCTTTGCTCTTGCTCTGCAGACGAGGAATACACAAACTGGTACAAAATATACTTCACTTGTGAAAAAGGGGCAAGAAAGTGTCTGCAGCAGCTTCTCTGCTTGCTGAAAACGCAGGGAACAAACAGGGTTGTGTCTTGAGAAAACCAACACAGCAACAGCAAAGCACAGTGTTCTACATATCTCTTCAAGGAAATCAAGCAATTTAGATCCTAAAACCTTTGCTCTTGCTCTGCAGACAAGGAATACACCAACTGGTACAAAATATACTTCACTTGTGAAAAAGGGGCAAGAAAGTGTCTGCAGCAGCTTCTCTGCTTGCTGCAAACACAGACAACCAACAGGACTTGTGTCTTGAGAAAACCAACACAGCAACAGCAAAGCATAGTGTTCTACATAGCTCTTCCATGGAAAACAAGCAATTTAGATCCTAAAACCTTTGCTCTTGCTCTGCAGACGAGGAATACACCAACTGGTACAAAATATACTTCACTTGTGGAAAAGGGGCAAGAAAGTGTCTGCAGCAGCTTCTCTGCTTGCTGAAAACACAGGAACAAACAGGGTTTGTGTCTTGAGAAAACCAACACAGCAACAGCAAAGCACAGTGTTCTACATATCTCTTCCAAGGAAATCAAGCAATTTAGGTCCTAAAACCTTTGCTCCTGCTCTCCAGACGAGGAATACACCAACTGGTACAAAATATACTTCACTAGTGGAAAAGGAGCAAGAAAGTGTCTGCAGCAGCTTCTCTGCTTGCTGAAAACACAGAGAACAAACAGGGTTTGTGTCTTTAGAAAACCAACACAGCAACAGCAAAGCATAGTGTTCTACATAGCTCTTCCATGGAAAACAAGCAATTTAGATCCTAAAACCTTTGCTCTTGCTCTGCAGACGAGGAATACACCAACTGGTACAAAATATACTTCACTTGTGGAAAAGGGGCAAGAAAGTGTCTGCAGCAGCTTCTCTGCTTGCTGAAAACACAGGGAACAAACAGGGTTTGTGTCTTGAGAAAACCAACACAGCAACAGCAAAGCACAGTGTTCTACATATCTCTTCAAGGAAATCAAGCAATTTAGATCCTAAAACCTTTGCTCTTGCTCTGCAGACAAGGAATACACCAACTGGTACAAAATATACTTCACTTGTGAAAAAGGGGCAAGAAAAGTGTCTGCAGCAGCTTCTCTGCTTGCTGCAAACACAGACAACCAACAGGACTTGTGTCTTGAGAAAACCAACACAGCAACAGCAAAGCATAGTGTTCTACATAGCTCTTCCATGGAAAACAAGCAATTTAGATCCTAAAACCTTTGCTCTTGCTCTGCAGACGAGGAATACACCAACTGGTACAAAATATACTTCACTGTGGAAAAGGGGCAAGAAAGTGTCTGCAGCAGCTTCTCTGCTTGCTGAAAACACAGGGAACAAACAGGGTTTGTGTCTTGAGAAAACCAACACAGCAACAGCAAAGCACAGTGTTCTACATATCTCTTCAAGGAAATCAAGCAATTTAGGTCCTAAAACCTTTGCTCCTGCTCTCCAGACGAGGAATACACAAACTGGTACAAAATATACGTCAGTAGTGGAGAAAGCAGGTACGTGTCTTCAAGAGCGTCTCTGCTCGCTGCAAGTACAGAGAACAAACAGGGTTTGTTTCTTGAGAAAACCAACACAGCAACAGCAAAGCATAGTGTTCTACAGAGCTCTTCCATGGAAATCAAGCAATTTAGGTCCTAACACATTTGCTCTTGCTTTGCAGACGAGGAACACACCAACTGGTACAAAATATACTTCACTTGTAAAAAGGGGCAAGAAAGTGTCCTGCAGCAGCTTCTCTGCTTGCTGCAAACACAGACAACCAACAGGACTTGTGTCTTGAGAAAACCAACACAGCAACAGCAAAGCATAGTGTTCTACAGAGCTCTTCCATGGAAAACAAGCAATTTAGATCCTAAAACCTTTGCTCTTGCTCTGCAGACGAGGAATACACAAACTGGTACAAAATATACTTCACTAGTGGAAAAGGAGCAAGAAAGTGTCTGCAGCAGCTTCTCTGCTTGCTGAAAACACAGAGAACAAACAGGGTTTGTGTCTTGAGAAAACCAACACAGCAACAGCAAAGCATAGTGTTCTACATAGCTCTTCCATGGAAAACAAGCAATTTAGATCCTAAAACCTTTGCTCTTGCTCTGCAGAGGAGGAATACACCAACTGGTACAAAATATACTTCACTTGTGGAAAAGGGGCAAGAAAGTGTCTGCAGAAGCTTCTCTGCTTGCTGAAAACACAGGGAACAAACAGGGTTTTGTGTCTTGAGAAAACAACACAGCAACAGCAAAGCACAGTGTTCTACATATCTCTTCCAAGGAAATCAAGCAATTTAGATCCTAAAACCTTTGCTCTTGCTCTGCAGACAAGGAATACACCAACTGGTACAAAATATACTTCACTTGTGGAAAAGGGGCAAGAAAGTGTCTGCAGCAGCTTCTCTGCTTGCTGAAAACACAGGGAACAAACAGGGTTTGTGTCTTGAGAAAACCAACACAGCAACAGCAAAGCACAGTGTTCTACAGAGCTCTTCCATGGAAAACAAGCAATTTAGATCCTAAAACCTTTGCTCTTGCTCTGCAGACGAGGGAATACACAAACTGGTACAAAATATACTTCACTAGTGGAAAAGGAGCAAGAAAGTGTCTGCAGCAGCTTCTCTGCTTGCTGAAAACACAGAGAACAAACAGGCTTGTGTCTTGAGAAAACCAACACAGCAACAGCAAAGCATAGTGTTCTACAGAGCTCTTCATGAAAACAAGCAATTTAGATCCTAAAACCTTTGCTCTTGCTCTGCAGACGAGGAATACACAAACTGGTACAGAAATATACTTCACTTGTGAAAAAGGGGCAAGAAAGTGTCTGCAGCAGCTTCTCTGCTTGCTGAAAACGCAGGGAACAAACAGGGTTTGTGTCTTGAGAAAACCAACACAGCAACAGCAAAGCACAGTGTTCTACATATCTCTTCCAAGGAAATCAAGCAATTTAGATCCTAAAACCTTTGCTCTTGCTCTGCAGACAAGGAATACACCAACTGGTACAAAATATACTTCACTTGTGAAAAAGGGGCAAGAAAGTGTCTGCAGCAGCTTCTCTGCTTGCTGCAAACACAGACAACCAACAGGACTTGTGTCTTGAGAAAACCAACACAGCAACAGCAAAGCATAGTGTTCTACATAGCTCTTCCATGGAAAACAAGCAATTTAGATCCTAAAACCTTTGCTCTTGCTCTGCAGACGAGGAATACACCAACTGGTACAAAATATACTTCACTTGTGGAAAAGGGCAAGAAAGTGTCTGCAGCAGCTTCTCTGCTTGCTGAAAACACAGGGAACAAACAGGGTTTGTGTCTTGAGAAAACCAACACAGCAACAGCAAAGCACAGTGTTCTACATATCTCTTCCAAGGAAATCAAGCAATTTAGGTCCTAAAACCTTTGCAGACGAGGAATACACCAACTGGTACAAAATATACTTCACTAGTGGAAAAGGAGCAAGAAAGTGTCTGCAGCAGCTTCTCTGCTTGCTGAAAACACAGAGAACAAACAGGGTTTGTGTCTTTAGAAAACCAACACAGCAACAGCAAAGCATAGTGTTCTACATAGCTCTTCCATGGAAAACAAGCAATTTAGATCCTAAAACCTTTGCTCTTGCTCTGCAGACGAGGAATACACCAACTGGTACAAAATATACTTCACTTGTGGAAAAGGGGCAAGAAAGTGTCTGCAGCAGCTTCTCTGCTTGCTGAAAACACAGGGAACAAACAGGGTTTGTGTCTTGAGAAAACCAACACAGCAACAGCAAAGCACAGTGTTCTACATATCTCTTCCAAGGAAATCAAGCAATTTAGATCCTAAAACCTTTGCTCTTGCTCTGCAGACAAGGAATACACCAACTGGTACAAAATATACTTCACTTGTGAAAAAGGGGCAAGAAAGTGTCTGCAGCAGCTTCTCTGCTTGCTGCAAACACAGACAACCAACAGGACTTGTGTCTTGAGAAAACCAACACAGCAACAGCAAAGCATAGTGTTCTACATAGCTCTTCCATGGAAAACAAGCAATTTAGATCCTAAAACCTTTGCTCTTGCTCTGCAGACGAGGAATACACCAACTGGTACAAAATATACTTCACTTGTGGAAAAGGGGCAAGAAAGTGTCTGCAGCAGCTTCTCTGCTTGCTGAAAACACAGGGAACAAACAGGGTTTGTGTCTTGAGAAAACCAACACAGCAACAGCAAAGCACAGTGTTCTACATATCTCTTCCAAGGAAATCAAGCAATTTAGGTCCTAAAACCTTTGCTCCTGCTCTCCAGACGAGGAATACACAAACTGGTACAAAATATACGTCAGTAGTGGAGAAAGCAGGTACGTGTCTTCAAGAGCTTCTCTGCTCGCTGCAAGTACAGAGAACAAACAGGGTTTGTTTCTTGAGAAAACCAACACAGCAACAGCAAAGCATAGTGTTCTACAGAGCTCTTCCATGGAAATCAAGCAATTTAGGTCCTAACACATTTGCTCTTGCTTTGCAGACGAGGAACACACCAACTGGTACAAAATATACTTCACTTGTGAAAAAGGGGCAAGAAAGTGTCTGCAGCAGCTTCTCTGCTTGCTGCAAACACAGACAACCAACAGGACTTGTGTCTTGAGAAAACCAACACAGCAACAGCAAAGCATAGTGTTCTACAGAGCTCTTCCATGGAAAACAAGCAATTTAGATCCTAAAACCTTTGCTCTTGCTCTGCAGACGAGGAATACACAAACTGGTACAAAATATACTTCACTAGTGGAAAAGGAGCAAGAAAGTGTCTGCAGCAGCTTCTCTGCTTGCTGAAAACACAGAGAACAAACAGGGCTTGTGTCTTGAGGAAACAAACACAGCAACAGCAAAGCATAGTGTTCTACATAGCTCTTCCATGGAAAACAAGCAATTTAGATCCTAAAACCTTTGCTCTTGCTCTGCAGACGAGGAATACACCAACTGGTACAAAATATACTTCACTTGTGAAAAAGGGGCAAGAAAGTGTCTGCAGCAGCTTCTCTGCTTGCTGAAAACGCAGGGAACAAACAGGGTTTGTGTCTTGAGAAAACCAACACAGCAACAGCAAAGCACAGTGTTCTACATATCTCTTCCAAGGAAATCAAGCAATTTAGATCCTAAAACCTTTGCTCTTGCTCTGCAGACAAGGAATACACCAACTGGTACAAAATATACTTCACTTGTGAAAAAGGGGCAAGAAAGTGTCTGCAGCAGCTTCTCTGCTTGCTGCAAACACAGGGAACAAACAGGGTTTGTGTCTTGAGAAAACCAACACAGCAACAGCAAAGCACAGTGTTCTACATATCTCTTCCAAGGAAATCAAGCAATTTAGGTCCTAAAACCTTTGCTCCTGCTCTCCAGACGAGGAATACACCAACTGGTACAAAATATACTTCACTAGTGGAAAAGGAGCAAGAAAGTGTCTGCAGCAGCTTCTCTGCTTGCTGAAAACACAGAGAACAAACAGGGTTTGTGTCTTTAGAAAACCAACACAGCAACAGCAAAGCATAGTGTTCTACATAGCTCTTCCATGGAAAACAAGCAATTTAGATCCTAAAACATTTGCTCTTGCTCTGCAGACGAGGAATACACCAACTGGTACAAAATATACTTCACTTGTGGAAAAGGGGCAAGAAAGTGTCTGCAGCAGCTTCTCTGCTTGCTGAAAACACAGGGAACAAACAGGGTTTGTGTCTTGAGAAAACCAACACAGCAACAGCAAAGCACAGTGTTCTACATATCTCTTCCAAGGAAATCAAGCAATTTAGGTCCTAAAACCTTTGCTCTTGCTCTGCAGACAAGGAATACACCAACTGGTACAAAATATACTTCACTTGTGGAAAAGGGGCAAGAAAGTGTCTGCAGCAGCTTCTCTGCTTGCTGAAAACACAGGGAACAAACAGGGTTTGTGTCTTTAGAAAACCAACACAGCAACAGCAAAGCATAGTGTTCTACATAGCTCTTCCATGGAAAACAAGCAATTTAGATCCTAAAACCTTTGCTCTTGCTCTGCAGACGAGGAATACACCAACTGGTACAAAATATACTTCACTTGTGGAAAAGGGGCAAGAAAGTGTCTGCAGCAGCTTCTCTGCTTGCTGAAAACACAGGGAACAAACAGGGTTTGTGTCTTGAGAAAACCAACACAGCAACAGCAAAGCATAGTGTTCTACATAGCTCTTCCATGGAAAACAAGCAATTTAGATCCTAAAACCTTTGCTCTTGCTCTGCAGAGGAGGAATACACCAACTGGTACAAAATATACTTCACTTGTGGAAAAGGGGCAAGAAAGTGTCTGCAGAAGCTTCTCTGCTTGCTGAAAACACAGGGAACAAACAGGGTTTGTGTCTTGAGAAAACCAACACAGCAACAGCAAAGCACAGTGTTCTACATATCTCTTCCAAGGAAATCAAGCAATTTAGATCCTAAAACCTTTGCTCTTGCTCTGCAGACAAGGAATACACCAACTGGTACAAAATATACTTCACTTGTGGAAAAGGGGCAAGAAAGTGTCTGCAGCAGCTTCTCTGCTTGCTGAAAACACAGGGAACAAACAGGGTTTGTGTCTTGAGAAAACCAACACAGCAACAGCAAAGCACAGTGTTCTACATATCTCTTCCAAGGAAATCAAGCAATTTAGGTCCTAAAACCTTTGCTCTTGCTCTGCAGACGAGGAATACACCAACTGGTACAAAATATACTTCACTTGTGGAAAAGGGGCAAGAAAGTGTCTGCAGCAGCTTCTCTGCTTGCTGAAAACACAGGGAACAAACAGGGTTTGTGTCTTGAGAAAACCAACACAGCAACAGCAAAGCACAGTGTTCTACATATCTCTTCCAAGGAAATCAAGCAATTTACGTCCTAAAACCTTTGCTCCTGCTCTCCAGACGAGGAATACACCAACTGGTACAAAATATACGTCAGTAGTGGAGAAAGCAGGTACGTGTCTTCAAGAGCTTCTCTGCTCGCTGCAAGTACAGAGAACAAACAGGGTTTGTTTCTTGAGAAAAGCAACACAGCAACAGCAAAGCATAGTGTTCTACAGAGCTCTTCCATGGAAATCAAGCAATTTAGGTCCTAACACATTTGCTCTTGCTTTGCAGACGAGGAACACACCAACTGGTACAAAATATACTTCACTTGTAAAAAGGGGCAAGAAAGTGTCTGCAGCAGCTTCTCTGCTTGCTGCAAACACAGACAACCAACAGGACTTGTGTCTTGAGAAAACCAACACAGCAACAGCAAAGCATAGTGTTCTACAGAGCTCTTCCATGGAAAACAAGCAATTTAGATCCTAAAACCTTTGCTCTTGCTCTGCAGACGAGGAATACACAAACTGGTACAAAATATACTTCACTAGTGGAAAAGGAGCAAGAAAGTGTCTGCAGCAGCTTCTCTGCTTGCTGAAAACACAGAGAACAAACAGGGCTTGTGTCTTGAGAAAACCAACACAGCAACAGCAAAGCATAGTGTTCTACAGAGCTCTTCCATGGAAAACAAGCAATTTAGATCCTAAAACCTTTGCTCTTGCTCTGCAGACAAGGAATACACCAACTGGTACAAAATATACTTCACTTGTGAAAAAGGGGCAAGAAAGTGTCTGCAGCAGCTTCTCTGCTTGCTGCAAACACAGACAACCAACAGGACTTGTGTCTTGAGAAAACCAACACAGCAACAGCAAAGCATAGTGTTCTACATAGCTCTTCCATGGAAAACAAGCAATTTAGATCCTAAAACCTTTGCTCTTTCTCTGCAGACGAGGAATACACCAACTGGTACAAAATATACTTCACTTGTGGAAAAGGGGCAAGAAAGTGTCTGCAGCAGCTTCTCTGCTTGCTGAAAACACAGGGAACAAACAGGGTTTGTGTCTTGAGAAAACCAACACAGCAACAGCAAAGCACAGTGTTCTACATATCTCTTCCAAGGAAATCAAGCAATTTAGGTCCTAAAACCTTTGCTCCTGCTCTCCAGACGAGGAATACACCAACTGGTACAAAATATACTTCACTAGTGGAAAAGGAGCAAGAAAGTGTCTGCAGCAGCTTCTCTGCTTGCTGAAAACACAGAGAACAAACAGGGTTTGTGTCTTTAGAAAACCAACACAGCAACAGCAAAGCATAGTGTTCTACATAGCTCTTCCATGGAAAACAAGCAATTTAGATCCTAAAACCTTTGCTCTTGCTCTGCAGACGAGGAATACACCAACTGGTACAAAATATACTTCACTTGTGGAAAAGGGGCAAGAAAGTGTCTGCAGCAGCTTCTCTGCTTGCTGAAAACACAGGGAACAAACAGGGTTTGTGTCTTGAGAAAACCAACACAGCAACAGCAAAGCACAGTGTTCTACATATCTCTTCCAAGGAAATCAAGCAATTTAGATCCTAAAACCTTTGCTCTTGCTCTGCAGACAAGGAATACACCAACTGGTACAAAATATACTTCACTTGTGAAAAAGGGGCAAGAAAGTGTCTGCAGCAGCTTCTCTGCTTGCTGCAAACACAGACAACCAACAGGACTTGTGTCTTGAGAAAACCAACACAGCAACAGCAAAGCATAGTGTTCTACATAGCTCTTCCATGGAAAACAAGCAATTTAGATCCTAAAACCTTTGCTCTTGCTCTGCAGACGAGGAATACACCAACTGGTACAAAATATACTTCACTTGTGGAAAAGGGGCAAGAAAGTGTCTGCAGCAGCTTCTCTGCTTGCTGAAAACACAGGGAACAAACAGGGTTTGTGTCTTGAGAAAACCAACACAGCAACAGCAAAGCACAGTGTTCTACATATCTCTTCCAAGGAAATCAAGCAATTTAGGTCCTAAAACCTTTGCTCCTGCTCTCCAGACGAGGAATACACCAACTGGTACAAAATATACTTCACTAGTGGAAAAGGAGCAAGAAAGTGTCTGCAGCAGCTTCTCTGCTTGCTGAAAACACAGAGAACAAACAGGGTTTGTGTCTTTAGAAAACCAACACAGCAACAGCAAAGCATAGTGTTCTACATAGCTCTTCCATGGAAAACAAGCAATTTAGATCCTAAAACCTTTGCTCTTGCTCTGCAGACGAGGAATACACCAACTGGTACAAAATATACTTCACTTGTGGAAAAGGGGCAAGAAAGTGTCTGCAGCAGCTTCTCTGCTTGCTGAAAACACAGGGAACAAACAGGGTTTGTGTCTTGAGAAAACCAACACAGCAACAGCAAAGCACAGTGTTCTACATATCTCTTCCAAGGAAATCAAGCAATTTAGGTCCTAAAACCTTTGCTCTTGCTCTGCAGACAAGGAATACACCAACTGGTACAAAATATACTTCACTTGTGGAAAAGGGGCAAGAAAGTGTCTGCAGCAGCTTCTCTGCTTGCTGAAAACACAGGGAACAAACAGGGTTTGTGTCTTTAGAAAACCAACACAGCAACAGCAAAGCATAGTGTTCTACATAGCTCTTCCATGGAAAACAAGCAATTTAGATCCTAAAACCTTTGCTCTTGCTCTGCAGACGAGGAATACACCAACTGGTACAAAATATACTTCACTTGTGGAAAAGGGGCAAGAAAGTGTCTGCAGCAGCTTCTCTGCTTGCTGAAAACACAGGGAACAAACAGGGTTTGTGTCTTGAGAAAACCAACACAGCAACAGCAAAGCATAGTGTTCTACATAGCTCTTCCATGGAAAACAAGCAATTTAGATCCTAAAACCTTTGCTCTTGCTCTGCAGACAAGGAACACACCAACTGGTACAAAATATACTTCACTTGTGGAAAAGGGGCAAGAAAGTGTCTGCAGCAGCTTCTCTGCTTGCTGAAAACACAGGGAACAAACAGGGTTTGTGTCTTGAGAAAACCAACACAGCAACAGCAAAGCACAGTGTTCTACATATCTCTTCCAAGGAAATCAAGCAATTTAGATCCTAAAACCTTTGCTCTTGCTCTGCAGACAAGGAATACACCAACTGGTACAAAATATACTTCACTTGTGGAAAAGGGGCAAGAAAGTGTCTGCAGCAGCTTCTCTGCTTGCTGAAAACACAGGGAACAAACAGGGTTTGTGTCTTGAGAAAACCAACACAGCAACAGCAAAGCACAGTGTTCTACATATCTCTTCCAAGGAAATCAAGCAATTTAGGTCCTAAAACCTTTGCTCCTGCTCTCCAGACGAGGAATACACCAACTGGTACAAAATATACTTCACTAGTGGAAAAGGAGCAAGAAAGTGTCTGCAGCAGCTTCTCTGCTTGCTGAAAACACAGAGACCAAACAGGGTTTGTGTCTTTAGAAAACCAACACAGCAACAGCAAAGCATAGTGTTCTACATAGCTCTTCCATGGAAATCAAGCAATTTAGATCCTAAAACCTTTGCTCTTGCTCTGCAGACGAGGAATACACCAACTGGTACAAAATATACTTCACTTGTGGAAAAGGGGCAAGAAAGTGTCTGCAGCAGCTTCTCTGCTTGCTGAAAACACAGGGAACAAACAGGGTTTGTGTCTTGAGAAAACCAACACAGCAACAGCAAAGCACAGTGTTCTACATATCTCTTCCAAGGAAATCAAGCAATTTACGTCCTAAAACCTTTGCTCCTGCTCTCCAGACGAGGAATACACCAACTGGTACAAAATATACGTCAGTAGTGGAGAAAGCAGGTACGTGTCTTCAAGAGCTTCTCTGCTCGCTGCAAGTACAGAGAACAAACAGGGTTTGTTTCTTGAGAAAACCAACACAGCAACAGCAAAGCATAGTGTTCTACAGAGCTCTTCCATGGAAATCAAGCAATTTAGGTCCTAACACATTTGCTCTTGCTTTGCAGACGAGGAACACACCAACTGGTACAAAATATACTTCACTTGTAAAAAGGGGCAAGAAAGTGTCTGCAGCAGCTTCTCTGCTTGCTGCAAACACAGACAACCAACAGGACTTGTGTCTTGAGAAAACCAACACAGCAACAGCAAAGCATAGTGTTCTACAGAGCTCTTCCATGGAAAACAAGCAATTTAGATCCTAAAACCTTTGCTCTTGCTCTGCAGACGAGGAATACACCAACTGGTACAAAATATACTTCACTTGTGGAAAAGGAGCAAGAAAGTGTCTGCAGCAGCTTCTCTGCTTGCTGAAAACACAGAGAACAAACAGGGCTTGTGTCTTGAGAAAACAAACACAGCAACAGCAAAGCATAGTGTTCTACATAGCTCTTCCATGGAAAACAAGCAATTTAGATCCTAAAACCTTTGCTCTTGCTCTGCAGACGAGGAATACACCAACTGGTACAAAATATACTTCACTTGTGAAAAAGGGGCAAGAAAGTGTCTGCAGCAGCTTCTCTGCTTGCTGAAAACACAGGGAACAAACAGGGTTTGTGTCTTGAGAAAACCAACACAGCAACAGCAAAGCATAGTGTTCTACATAGCTCTTCCATGGAAAACAAGCAATTTAGATCCTAAAACCTTTGCTCTTGCTCTGCAGAGGAGGAACACACCAACTGGTACAAAATATACTTCACTTGTGGAAAAGGGGCAAGAAAGTGTCTGCAGAAGCTTCTCTGCTTGCTGAAAACACAGGGAACAAACAGGGTTTGTGTCTTGAGAAAACCAACACAGCAACAGCAAAGCACAGTGTTCTACATATCTCTTCCAAGGAAATCAAGCAATTTAGATCCTAAAACCTTTGCTCTTGCTCTGCAGACAAGGAATACACCAACTGGTACAAAATATACTTCACTTGTGGAAAAGGGGCAAGAAAGTGTCTGCAGCAGCTTCTCTGCTTGCTGAAAACACAGGGAACAAACAGGGTTTGTGTCTTGAGAAAACCAACACAGCAACAGCAAAGCACAGTGTTCTACATATCTCTTCCAAGGAAATCAAGCAATTTAGGTCCTAAAACCTTTGCTCTTGCTCTGCAGACGAGGAATACACCAACTGGTACAAAATATACTTCACTTGTGGAAAAGGGGCAAGAAAGTGTCTGCAGCAGCTTCTCTGCTTGCTGAAAACACAGGGAACAAACAGGGTTTGTGTCTTGAGAAAACCAACACAGCAACAGCAAAGCACAGTGTTCTACATATCTCTTCCAAGGAAATCAAGCAATTTACGTCCTAAAACCTTTGCTCCTGCTCTCCAGACGAGGAATACACCAACTGGTACAAAATATACGTCAGTAGTGGAGAAAGCAGGTACGTGTCTTCAAGAGCTTCTCTGCTCGCTGCAAGTACAGAGAACAAACAGGGTTTGTTTCTTGAGAAAACCAACACAGCAACAGCAAAGCATAGTGTTCTACAGAGCTCTTCCATGGAAATCAAGCAATTTAGGTCCTAACACATTTGCTCTTGCTTTGCAGACGAGGAACACACCAACTGGTACAAAATATACTTCACTTGTAAAAAGGGGCAAGAAAGTGTCTGCAGCAGCTTCTCTGCTTGCTGCAAACACAGAGAACAAACAGGGTTTGTTTCTTGAGAAAACCAACACAGCAACAGCAAAGCATAGTGTTCTACAGAGCTCTTCCATGGAAAACAAGCAATTTAGATCCTAAAACCTTTGCTCTTGCTCTGCAGACGAGGAATACACAAACTGGTACAAAATATACTTCACTAGTGGAAAAGGAGCAAGAAAGTGTCTGCAGCAGCTTCTCTGCTTGCTGAAAACACAGAGAACAAACAGGGCTTGTGTCTTGAGAAAACAAACACAGCAACAGCAAAGCATAGTGTTCTACATAGCTCTTCCATGGAAAACAAGCAATTTAGATCCTAAAACCTTTGCTCTTGCTCTGCAGACGAGGAATACACCAACTGGTACAAAATATACTTCACTTGTGAAAAAGGGGCAAGAAAGTGTCTGCAGCAGCTTCTCTGCTTGCTGAAAACGCAGGGAACAAACAGGGTTTGTGTCTTGAGAAAACCAACACAGCAACAGCAAAGCACAGTGTTCTACATATCTCTTCCAAGGAAATCAAGCAATTTACGTCCTAAAACCTTTGCTCCTGCTCTCCAGACGAGGAATACACCAACTGGTACAAAATATACGTCAGTAGTGGAGAAAGCAGGTACGTGTCTTCAAGAGCTTCTCTGCTCGCTGCAAGTACAGAGAACAAACAGGGTTTGTTTCTTGAGAAAACCAACACAGCAACAGCAAAGCATAGTGTTCTACAGAGCTCTTCCATGGAAATCAAGCAATTTAGGTCCTAACACATTTGCTCTTGCTTTGCAGACGAGGAACACACCAACTGGTACAAAATATACTTCACTTGTAAAAAGGGGCAAGAAAGTGTCTGCAGCAGCTTCTCTGCTTGCTGCAAACACAGACAACCAACAGGACTTGTGTCTTGAGAAAACCAACACAGCAACAGCAAAGCATAGTGTTCTACAGAGCTCTTCCATGGAAAACAAGCAATTTAGATCCTAAAACCTTTGCTCTTGCTCTGCAGACGAGGAATACACAAACTGGTACAAAATATACTTCACTAGTGGAAAAGGAGCAAGAAAGTGTCTGCAGCAGCTTCTCTGCTTGCTGAAAACACAGAGAACAAACAGGGCTTGTGTCTTGAGAAAACCAACACAGCAACAGCAAAGCATAGTGTTCTACAGAGCTCTTCCATGGAAAACAAGCAATTTAGATCCTAAAACCTTTGCTCTTGCTCTGCAGACGAGGAATACACAAACTGGTACAAAATATACTTCACTTGTGAAAAAGGGGCAAGAAAGTGTCTGCAGCAGCTTCTCTGCTTGCTGAAAACGCAGGGAACAAACAGGGTTTGTGTCTTGAGAAAACCAACACAGCAACAGCAAAGCACAGTGTTCTACATATCTCTTCCAAGGAAATCAAGCAATTTAGATCCTAAAACCTTTGCTCTTGCTCTGCAGACAAGGAATACACCAACTGGTACAAAATATACTTCACTTGTGAAAAAGGGGCAAGAAAGTGTCTGCAGCAGCTTCTCTGCTTGCTGCAAACACAGACAACCAACAGGACTTGTGTCTTGAGAAAACCAACACAGCAACAGCAAAGCATAGTGTTCTACATAGCTCTTCCATGGAAAACAAGCATTTTAGATCCTAAAACCTTTGCTCTTGCTCTGCAGACGAGGAATACACCAACTGGTACAAAATATACTTCACTTGTGGAAAAGGGGCAAGAAAGTGTCTGCAGCAGCTTCTCTGCTTGCTGAAAACACAGGGAACAAACAGGGTTTGTGTCTTGAGAAAACCAACACAGCAACAGCAAAGCACAGTGTTCTACATATCTCTTCCAAGGAAATCAAGCAATTTAGGTCCTAAAACCTTTGCTCCTGCTCTCCAGACGAGGAATACACCAACTGGTACAAAATATACTTCACTAGTGGAAAAGGAGCAAGAAAGTGTCTGCAGCAGCTTCTCTGCTTGCTGAAAACACAGAGAACAAACAGGGTTTGTGTCTTTAGAAAACCAACACAGCAACAGCAAAGCATAGTGTTCTACATAGCTCTTCCATGGAAAACAAGCAATTTAGATCCTAAAACCTTTGCTCTTGCTCTGCAGACGAGGAATACACCAACTGGTACAAAATATACTTCACTTGTGGAAAAGGGGCAAGAAAGTGTCTGCAGCAGCTTCTCTGCTTGCTGAAAACACAGGGAACAAACAGGGTTTGTGTCTTGAGAAAACCAACACAGCAACAGCAAAGCACAGTGTTCTACATATCTCTTCCAAGGAAATCAAGCAATTTAGATCCTAAAACCTTTGCTCTTGCTCTGCAGACAAGGAATACACCAACTGGTACAAAATATACTTCACTTGTGAAAAAGGGGCAAGAAAGTGTCTGCAGCAGCTTCTCTGCTTGCTGCAAACACAGACAACCAACAGGACTTGTGTCTTGAGAAAACCAACACAGCAACAGCAAAGCATAGTGTTCTACATAGCTCTTCCATGGAAAACAAGCAATTTAGATCCTAAAACCTTTGCTCTTGCTCTGCAGACGAGGAATACACCAACTGGTACAAAATATACTTCACTTGTGGAAAAGGGGCAAGAAAGTGTCTGCAGCAGCTTCTCTGCTTGCTGAAAACACAGGGAACAAACAGGGTTTGTGTCTTGAGAAAACCAACACAGCAACAGCAAAGCACAGTGTTCTACATATCTCTTCCAAGGAAATCAAGCAATTTAGGTCCTAAAACCTTTGCTCCTGCTCTCCAGACGAGGAATACACAAACTGGTACAAAATATACGTCAGTAGTGGAGAAAGCAGGTACGTGTCTTCAAGAGCTTCTCTGCTCGCTGCAAGTACAGAGAACAAACAGGGTTTGTTTCTTGAGAAAACCAACACAGCAACAGCAAAGCATAGTGTTCTACAGAGCTCTTCCATGGAAATCAAGCAATTTAGGTCCTAACACATTTGCTCTTGCTTTGCAGACGAGGAACACACCAACTGGTACAAAATATACTTCACTTGTAAAAAGGGGCAAGAAAGTGTCTGCAGCAGCTTCTCTGCTTGCTGCAAACACAGACAACCAACAGGACTTGTGTCTTGAGAAAACCAACACAGCAACAGCAAAGCATAGTGTTCTACAGAGCTCTTCCATGGAAAACAAGCAATTTAGATCCTAAAACCTTTGCTCTTGCTCTGCAGACGAGGAATACACAAACTGGTACAAAATATACTTCACTAGTGGAAAAGGAGCAAGAAAGTGTCTGCAGCAGCTTCTCTGCTTGCTGAAAACACAGAGAACAAACAGGGCTTGTGTCTTGAGGAAACAAACACAGCAACAGCAAAGCATAGTGTTCTACATAGCTCTTCCATGGAAAACAAGCAATTTAGATCCTAAAACCTTTGCTCTTGCTCTGCAGACGAGGAATACACCAACTGGTACAAAATATACTTCACTTGTGAAAAAGGGGCAAGAAAGTGTCTGCAGCAGCTTCTCTGCTTGCTGAAAACGCAGGGAACAAACAGGGTTTGTGTCTTGAGAAAACCAACACAGCAACAGCAAAGCACAGTGTTCTACATATCTCTTCCAAGGAAATCAAGCAATTTAGATCCTAAAACCTTTGCTCTTGCTCTGCAGACAAGGAATACACCAACTGGTACAAAATATACTTCACTTGTGAAAAAGGGGCAAGAAAGTGTCTGCAGCAGCTTCTCTGCTTGCTGCAAACACAGACAACCAACAGGACTTGTGTCTTGAGAAAACCAACACAGCAACAGCAAAGCATAGTGTTCTACATAGCTCTTCCATGGAAAACAAGCAATTTAGATCCTAAAACCTTTGCTCTTGCTCTGCAGACGAGGAATACACCAACTGGTACAAAATATACTTCACTTGTGGAAAAGGGGCAAGAAAGTGTCTGCAGCAGCTTCTCTGCTTGCTGCAAACACAGGGAACAAACAGGGTTTGTGTCTTGAGAAAACCAACACAGCAACAGCAAAGCATAGTGTTCTACATATCTCTTCCAAGGAAATCAAGCAATTTAGGTCCTAAAACCTTTGCTCCTGCTCTCCAGACGAGGAATACACCAACTGGTACAAAATATACTTCACTAGTGGAAAAGGAGCAAGAAAGTGTCTGCAGCAGCTTCTCTGCTTGCTGAAAACACAGAGAACAAACAGGGTTTGTGTCTTTAGAAAACCAACACAGCAACAGCAAAGCATAGTGTTCTACATAGCTCTTCCATGGAAAACAAGCAATTTAGATCCTAAAACCTTTGCTCTTGCTCTGCAGACGAGGAATACACCAACTGGTACAAAATATACTTCACTTGTGGAAAAGGGGCAAGAAAGTGTCTGCAGCAGCTTCTCTGCTTGCTGAAAACACAGGGAACAAACAGGGTTTGTGTCTTGAGAAAACCAACACAGCAACAGCAAAGCACAGTGTTCTACATATCTCTTCCAAGGAAATCAAGCAATTTAGGTCCTAAAACCTTTGCTCTTGCTCTGCAGACAAGGAATACACCAACTGGTACAAAATATACTTCACTTGTGGAAAAGGGGCAAGAAAGTGTCTGCAGCAGCTTCTCTGCTTGCTGAAAACACAGGGAACAAACAGGGTTTGTGTCTTTAGAAAACCAACACAGCAACAGCAAAGCATAGTGTTCTACATAGCTCTTCCATGGAAAACAAGCAATTTAGATCCTAAAACCTTTGCTCTTGCTCTGCAGACGAGGAATACACCAACTGGTACAAAATATACTTCACTTGTGGAAAAGGGGCAAGAAAGTGTCTGCAGCAGCTTCTCTGCTTGCTGAAAACACAGGGAACAAACAGGGTTTGTGTCTTGAGAAAACCAACACAGCAACAGCAAAGCATAGTGTTCTACATAGCTCTTCCATGGAAAACAAGCAATTTAGATCCTAAAACCTTTGCTCTTGCTCTGCAGAGGAGGAATACACCAACTGGTACAAAATATACTTCACTTGTGGAAAAGGGGCAAGAAAGTGTCTGCAGAAGCTTCTCTGCTTGCTGAAAACACAGGGAACAAACAGGGTTTGTGTCTTGAGAAAACCAACACAGCAACAGCAAAGCACAGTGTTCTACATATCTCTTCCAAGGAAATCAAGCAATTTAGATCCTAAAACCTTTGCTCTTGCTCTGCAGACAAGGAATACACCAACTGGTACAAAATATACTTCACTTGTGGAAAAGGGGCAAGAAAGTGTCTGCAGCAGCTTCTCTGCTTGCTGAAAACACAGGGAACAAACAGGGTTTGTGTCTTGAGAAAACCAACACAGCAACAGCAAAGCACAGTGTTCTACATATCTCTTCCAAGGAAATCAAGCAATTTAGGTCCTAAAACCTTTGCTCTTGCTCTGCAGACGAGGAATACACCAACTGGTACAAAATATACTTCACTTGTGGAAAAGGGGCAAGAAAGTGTCTGCAGCAGCTTCTCTGCTTGCTGAAAACACAGGGAACAAACAGGGTTTGTGTCTTGAGAAAACCAACACAGCAACAGCAAAGCACAGTGTTCTACATATCTCTTCCAAGGAAATCAAGCAATTTACGTCCTAAAACCTTTGCTCCTGCTCTCCAGACGAGGAATACACCAACTGGTACAAAATATACGTCAGTAGTGGAGAAAGCAGGTACGTGTCTTCAAGAGCTTCTCTACTCACTGCAAGTACAGAGAACAAACAGGGTTTGTTTCTTGAGAAAAGCAACACAGCAACAGCAAAGCATAGTGTTCTACAGAGCTCTTCCATGGAAATCAAGCAATTTAGGTCCTAACACATTTGCTCTTGCTTTGCAGACGAGGAACACACCAACTGGTACAAAATATACTTCACTTGTAAAAAGGGGCAAGAAAGTGTCTGCAGCAGCTTCTCTGCTTGCTGCAAACACAGACAACCAACAGGACTTGTGTCTTGAGAAAACCAACACAGCAACAGCAAAGCATAGTGTTCTACAGAGCTCTTCCATGGAAAACAAGCAATTTAGATCCTAAAACCTTTGCTCTTGCTCTGCAGACGAGGAATACACAAACTGGTACAAAATATACTTCACTAGTGGAAAAGGAGCAAGAAAGTGTCTGCAGCAGCTTCTCTGCTTGCTGAAAACACAGAGAACAAACAGGGCTTGTGTCTTGAGAAAACCAACACAGCAACAGCAAAGCATAGTGTTCTACAGAGCTCTTCCATGGAAAACAAGCAATTTAGATCCTAAAACCTTTGCTCTTGCTCTGCAGACAAGGAATACACCAACTGGTACAAAATATACTTCACTTGTGAAAAAGGGGCAAGAAAGTGTCTGCAGCAGCTTCTCTGCTTGCTGCAAACACAGACAACCAACAGGACTTGTGTCTTGAGAAAACCAACACAGCAACAGCAAAGCATAGTGTTCTACAGAGCTCTTCCATGGAAAACAAGCAATTTAGATCCTAAAACCTTTGCTCTTGCTCTGCAGACGAGGAATACACAAACTGGTACAAAATATACTTCACTAGTGGAAAAGGAGCAAGAAAGTGTCTGCAGCAGCTTCTCTGCTTGCTGAAAACACAGAGAACAAACAGGGCTTGTGTCTTGAGAAAACAAACACAGCAACAGCAAAGCATAGTGTTCTACATAGCTCTTCCATGGAAAACAAGCAATTTAGATCCTAAAACCTTTGCTCTTGCTCTGCAGACGAGGAATACACCAACTGGTACAAAATATACTTCACTTGTGAAAAAGGGGCAAGAAAGTGTCTGCAGCAGCTTCTCTGCTTGCTGAAAACACAGGGAACAAACAGGGTTTGTGTCTTGAGAAAACCAACACAGCAACAGCAAAGCATAGTGTTCTACATAGCTCTTCCATGGAAAACAAGCAATTTAGATCCTAAAACCTTTGCTCTTGCTCTGCAGAGGAGGAACACACCAACTGGTACAAAATATACTTCACTTGTGGAAAAGGGGCAAGAAAGTGTCTGCAGAAGCTTCTCTGCTTGCTGAAAACACAGGGAACAAACAGGGTTTGTGTCTTGAGAAAACCAACACAGCAACAGCAAAGCACAGTGTTCTACATATCTCTTCCAAGGAAATCAAGCAATTTAGATCCTAAAACCTTTGCTCTTGCTCTGCAGACAAGGAATACACCAACTGGTACAAAATATGCTTCACTTGTGGAAAAGGGGCAAGAAAGTGTCTGCAGCAGCTTCTCTGCTTGCTGAAAACACAGGGAACAAACAGGGTTTGTGTCTTGAGAAAACCAACACAGCAACAGCAAAGCACAGTGTTCTACATATCTCTTCCAAGGAAATCAAGCAATTTAGGTCCTAAAACCTTTGCTCTTGCTCTGCAGACGAGGAATACACCAACTGGTACAAAATATACTTCACTTGTGGAAAAGGGGCAAGAAAGTGTCTGCAGCAGCTTCTCTGCTTGCTGAAAACACAGGGAACAAACAGGGTTTGTGTCTTGAGAAAACCAACACAGCAACAGCAAAGCACAGTGTTCTACATATCTCTTCCAAGGAAATCAAGCAATTTACGTCCTAAAACCTTTGCTCCTGCTCTCCAGACGAGGAATACACCAACTGGTACAAAATATACGTCAGTAGTGGAGAAAGCAGGTACGTGTCTTCAAGAGCTTCTCTGCTCGCTGCAAGTACAGAGAACAAACAGGGTTTGTTTCTTGAGAAAACCAACACAGCAACAGCAAAGCATAGTGTTCTACAGAGCTCTTCCATGGAAATCAAGCAATTTAGGTCCTAACACATTTGCTCTTGCTTTGCAGACGAGGAACACACCAACTGGTACAAAATATACTTCACTTGTAAAAAGGGGCAAGAAAGTGTCTGCAGCAGCTTCTCTGCTTGCTGCAAACACAGACAACCAACAGGACTTGTGTCTTGAGAAAACCAACACAGCAACAGCAAAGCATAGTGTTCTACAGAGCTCTTCCATGGAAAACAAGCAATTTAGATCCTAAAACCTTTGCTCTTGCTCTGCAGACGAGGAATACACAAACTGGTACAAAATATACTTCACTAGTGGAAAAGGAGCAAGAAAGTGTCTGCAGCAGCTTCTCTGCTTGCTGAAAACACAGAGAACAAACAGGGCTTGTGTCTTGAGGAAACAAACACAGCAACAGCAAAGCATAGTGTTCTACATAGCTCTTCCATGGAAAACAAGCAATTTAGATCCTAAAACCTTTGCTCTTGCTCTGCAGACGAGGAATACACCAACTGGTACAAAATATACTTCACTTGTGAAAAAGGGGCAAGAAAGTGTCTGCAGCAGCTTCTCTGCTTGCTGAAAACGCAGGGAACAAACAGGGTTTGTGTCTTGAGAAAACCAACACAGCAACAGCAAAGCACAGTGTTCTACATATCTCTTCCAAGGAAATCAAGCAATTTAGATCCTAAAACCTTTGCTCTTGCTCTGCAGAGGAGGAACACACCAACTGGTACAAAATATACTTCACTTGTGGAAAAGGGGCAAGAAAGTGTCTGCAGAAGCTTCTCTGCTTGCTGAAAACACAGGGAACAAACAGGGTTTGTGTCTTGAGAAAACCAACACAGCAACAGCAAAGCACAGTGTTCTACATATCTCTTCCAAGGAAATCAAGCAATTTAGATCCTAAAACCTTTGCTCTTGCTCTGCAGACAAGGAATACACCAACTGGTACAAAATATGCTTCACTTGTGGAAAAGGGGCAAGAAAGTGTCTGCAGCAGCTTCTCTGCTTGCTGAAAACACAGGGAACAAACAGGGTTTGTGTCTTGAGAAAACCAACACAGCAACAGCAAAGCACAGTGTTCTACATATCTCTTCCAAGGAAATCAAGCAATTTAGGTCCTAAAACCTTTGCTCTTGCTCTGCAGACGAGGAATACACCAACTGGTACAAAATATACTTCACTTGTGGAAAAGGGGCAAGAAAGTGTCTGCAGCAGCTTCTCTGCTTGCTGAAAACACAGGGAACAAACAGGGTTTGTGTCTTGAGAAAACCAACACAGCAACAGCAAAGCACAGTGTTCTACATATCTCTTCCAAGGAAATCAAGCAATTTACGTCCTAAAACCTTTGCTCCTGCTCTCCAGACGAGGAATACACCAACTGGTACAAAATATACGTCAGTAGTGGAGAAAGCAGGTACGTGTCTTCAAGAGCTTCTCTGCTCGCTGCAAGTACAGAGAACAAACAGGGTTTGTTTCTTGAGAAAACCAACACAGCAACAGCAAAGCATAGTGTTCTACAGAGCTCTTCCATGGAAATCAAGCAATTTAGGTCCTAACACATTTGCTCTTGCTTTGCAGACGAGGAACACACCAACTGGTACAAAATATACTTCACTTGTAAAAAGGGGCAAGAAAGTGTCTGCAGCAGCTTCTCTGCTTGCTGCAAACACAGACAACCAACAGGACTTGTGTCTTGAGAAAACCAACACAGCAACAGCAAAGCATAGTGTTCTACAGAGCTCTTCCATGGAAAACAAGCAATTTAGATCCTAAAACCTTTGCTCTTGCTCTGCAGACGAGGAATACACAAACTGGTACAAAATATACTTCACTAGTGGAAAAGGAGCAAGAAAGTGTCTGCAGCAGCTTCTCTGCTTGCTGAAAACACAGAGAACAAACAGGGCTTGTGTCTTGAGAAAACCAACACAGCAACAGCAAAGCATAGTGTTCTACAGAGCTCTTCCATGGAAAACAAGCAATTTAGATCCTAAAACCTTTGCTCTTGCTCTGCAGACGAGGAATACACAAACTGGTACAAAATATACTTCACTTGTGAAAAAGGGGCAAGAAAGTGTCTGCAGCAGCTTCTCTGCTTGCTGAAAACGCAGGGAACAAACAGGGTTTGTGTCTTGAGAAAACCAACACAGCAACAGCAAAGCACAGTGTTCTACATATCTCTTCCAAGGAAATCAAGCAATTTAGATCCTAAAACCTTTGCTCTTGCTCTGCAGACAAGGAATACACCAACTGGTACAAAATATACTTCACTTGTGAAAAAGGGGCAAGAAAGTGTCTGCAGCAGCTTCTCTGCTTGCTGCAAACACAGACAACCAACAGGACTTGTGTCTTGAGAAAACCAACACAGCAACAGCAAAGCATAGTGTTCTACATAGCTCTTCCATGGAAAACAAGCAATTTAGATCCTAAAACCTTTGCTCTTGCTCTGCAGACGAGGAATACACCAACTGGTACAAAATATACTTCACTTGTGGAAAAGGGGCAAGAAAGTGTCTGCAGCAGCTTCTCTGCTTGCTGAAAACACAGGGAACAAACAGGGTTTGTGTCTTGAGAAAACCAACACAGCAACAGCAAAGCACAGTGTTCTACATATCTCTTCCAAGGAAATCAAGCAATTTAGGTCCTAAAACCTTTGCTCCTGCTCTCCAGACGAGGAATACACCAACTGGTACAAAATATACTTCACTAGTGGAAAAGGAGCAAGAAAGTGTCTGCAGCAGCTTCTCTGCTTGCTGAAAACACAGAGAACAAACAGGGTTTGTGTCTTTCGAAAACCAACACAGCAACAGCAAAGCATAGTGTTCTACATAGCTCTTCCATGGAAAACAAGCAATTTAGATCCTAAAACCTTTGCTCTTGCTCTGCAGACGAGGAATACACCAACTGGTACAAAATATACTTCACTTGTGGAAAAGGGGCAAGAAAGTGTCTGCAGCAGCTTCTCTGCTTGCTGAAAACACAGGGAACAAACAGGGTTTGTGTCTTGAGAAAACCAACACAGCAACAGCAAAGCACAGTGTTCTACATATCTCTTCCAAGGAAATCAAGCAATTTAGATCCTAAAACCTTTGCTCTTGCTCTGCAGACAAGGAATACACCAACTGGTACAAAATATACTTCACTTGTGAAAAAGGGGCAAGAAAGTGTCTGCAGCAGCTTCTCTGCTTGCTGCAAACACAGACAACCAACAGGACTTGTGTCTTGAGAAAACCAACACAGCAACAGCAAAGCATAGTGTTCTACATAGCTCTTCCATGGAAAACAAGCAATTTAGATCCTAAAACCTTTGCTCTTGCTCTGCAGACGAGGAATACACCAACTGGTACAAAATATACTTCACTTGTGGAAAAGGGGCAAGAAAGTGTCTGCAGCAGCTTCTCTGCTTGCTGAAAACACAGGGAACAAACAGGGTTTGTGTCTTGAGAAAACCAACACAGCAACAGCAAAGCACAGTGTTCTACATATCTCTTCCAAGGAAATCAAGCAATTTAGGTCCTAAAACCTTTGCTCCTGCTCTCCAGACGAGGAATACACAAACTGGTACAAAATATACGTCAGTAGTGGAGAAAGCAGGTACGTGTCTTCAAGAGCTTCTCTGCTCGCTGCAAGTACAGAGAACAAACAGGGTTTGTTTCTTGAGAAAACCAACACAGCAACAGCAAAGCATAGTGTTCTACAGAGCTCTTCCATGGAAATCAAGCAATTTAGGTCCTAACACATTTGCTCTTGCTTTGCAGACGAGGAACACACCAACTGGTACAAAATATACTTCACTTGTAAAAAGGGGCAAGAAAGTGTCTGCAGCAGCTTCTCTGCTTGCTGCAAACACAGACAACCAACAGGACATGTGTCTTGAGAAAACCAACACAGCAACAGCAAAGCATAGTGTTCTACAGAGCTCTTCCATGGAAAACAAGCAATTTAGATCCTAAAACCTTTGCTCTTGCTCTGCAGACGAGGAATACACAAACTGGTACAAAATATACTTCACTAGTGGAAAAGGAGCAAGAAAGTGTCTGCAGCAGCTTCTCTGCTTGCTGAAAACACAGAGAACAAACAGGGCTTGTGTCTTGAGGAAACAAACACAGCAACAGCAAAGCATAGTGTTCTACATAGCTCTTCCATGGAAAACAAGCAATTTAGATCCTAAAACCTTTGCTCTTGCTCTGCAGACGAGGAATACACCAACTGGTACAAAATATACTTCACTTGTGAAAAAGGGGCAAGAAAGTGTCTGCAGCAGCTTCTCTGCTTGCTGAAAACGCAGGGAACAAACAGGGTTTGTGTCTTGAGAAAACCAACACAGCAACAGCAAAGCACAGTGTTCTACATAGCTCTTCCAAGGAAATCAAGCAATTTAGATCCTAAAACCTTTGCTCTTGCTCTGCAGACAAGGAATACACCAACTGGTACAAAATATACTTCACTTGTGAAAAAGGGGCAAGAAAGTGTCTGCAGCAGCTTCTCTGCTTGCTGCAAACACAGGGAACAAACAGGGTTTGTGTCTTGAGAAAACCAACACAGCAACAGCAAAGCACAGTGTTCTACATATCTCTTCCAAGGAAATCAAGCAATTTAGGTCCTAAAACCTTTGCTCCTGCTCTCCAGACGAGGAATACACCAACTGGTACAAAATATACTTCACTAGTGGAAAAGGAGCAAGAAAGTGTCTGCAGCAGCTTCTCTGCTTGCTGAAAACACAGAGAACAAACAGGGTTTGTGTCTTTAGAAAACCAACACAGCAACAGCAAAGCATAGTGTTCTACATAGCTCTTCCATGGAAAACAAGCAATTTAGATCCTAAAACATTTGCTCTTGCTCTGCAGACGAGGAATACACCAACTGGTACAAAATATACTTCACTTGTGGAAAAGGGGCAAGAAAGTGTCTGCAGCAGCTTCTCTGCTTGCTGAAAACACAGGGAACAAACAGGGTTTGTGTCTTGAGAAAACCAACACAGCAACAGCAAAGCACAGTGTTCTACATATCTCTTCCAAGGAAATCAAGCAATTTAGGTCCTAAAACCTTTGCTCTTGCTCTGCAGACAAGGAATACACCAACTGGTACAAAATATACTTCACTTGTGGAAAAGGGGCAAGAAAGTGTCTGCAGCAGCTTCTCTGCTTGCTGAAAACACAGGGAACAAACAGGGTTTGTGTCTTTAGAAAACCAACACAGCAACAGCAAAGCATAGTGTTCTACATAGCTCTTCCATGGAAAACAAGCAATTTAGATCCTAAAACCTTTGCTCTTGCTCTGCAGACGAGGAATACACCAACTGGTACAAAATATACTTCACTTGTGGAAAAGGGGCAAGAAAGTGTCTGCAGCAGCTTCTCTGCTTGCTGAAAACACAGGGAACAAACAGGGTTTGTGTCTTGAGAAAACCAACACAGCAACAGCAAAGCATAGTGTTCTACATAGCTCTTCCATGGAAAACAAGCAATTTAGATCCTAAAACCTTTGCTCTTGCTCTGCAGAGGAGGAATACACCAACTGGTACAAAATATACTTCACTTGTGGAAAAGGGGCAAGAAAGTGTCTGCAGAAGCTTCTCTGCTTGCTGAAAACACAGGGAACAAACAGGGTTTGTGTCTTGAGAAAACCAACACAGCAACAGCAAAGCACAGTGTTCTACATATCTCTTCCAAGGAAATCAAGCAATTTAGATCCTAAAACCTTTGCTCTTGCTCTGCAGACAAGGAATACACCAACTGGTACAAAATATACTTCACTTGTGGAAAAGGGGCAAGAAAGTGTCTGCAGCAGCTTCTCTGCTTGCTGAAAACACAGGGAACAAACAGGGTTTGTGTCTTGAGAAAACCAACACAGCAACAGCAAAGCACAGTGTTCTACAGAGCTCTTCCATGGAAAACAAGCAATTTAGATCCTAAAACCTTTGCTCTTGCTCTGCAGACGAGGAATACACAAACTGGTACAAAATATACTTCACTAGTGGAAAAGGAGCAAGAAAGTGTCTGCAGCAGCTTCTCTGCTTGCTGAAAACACAGAGAACAAACAGGGCTTGTGTCTTGAGAAAACCAACACAGCAACAGCAAAGCATAGTGTTCTACAGAGCTCTTCCATGGAAAACAAGCAATTTAGATCCTAAAACCTTTGCTCTTGCTCTGCAGACGAGGAATACACAAACTGGTACAAAATATACTTCACTTGTGAAAAAGGGGCAAGAAAGTGTCTGCAGCAGCTTCTCTGCTTGCTGAAAACGCAGGGAACAAACAGGGTTTGTGTCTTGAGAAAACCAACACAGCAACAGCAAAGCACAGTGTTCTACATATCTCTTCCAAGGAAATCAAGCAATTTAGATCCTAAAACCTTTGCTCTTGCTCTGCAGACGAGGAATACACCAACTGGTACAAAATATACTTCACTTGTGGAAAAGGGGCAAGAAAGTGTCTGCAGCAGCTTCTCTGCTTGCTGAAAACACAGGGAACAAACAGGGTTTGTGTCTTGAGAAAACCAACACAGCAACAGCAAAGCACAGTGTTCTACATATCTCTTCCAAGGAAATCAAGCAATTTAGATCCTAAAACCTTTGCTCTTGCTCTGCAGACAAGGAATACACCAACTGGTACAAAATATACTTCACTTGTGAAAAAGGGGCAAGAAAGTGTCTGCAGCAGCTTCTCTGCTTGCTGCAAACACAGACAACCAACAGGACTTGTGTCTTGAGAAAACCAACACAGCAACAGCAAAGCATAGTGTTCTACATAGCTCTTCCATGGAAAACAAGCAATTTAGATCCTAAAACCTTTGCTCTTGCTCTGCAGACGAGGAATACACCAACTGGTACAAAATATACTTCACTTGTGGAAAAGGGGCAAGAAAGTGTCTGCAGCAGCTTCTCTGCTTGCTGAAAACACAGGGAACAAACAGGGTTTGTGTCTTGAGAAAACCAACACAGCAACAGCAAAGCACAGTGTTCTACATATCTCTTCCAAGGAAATCAAGCAATTTAGGTCCTAAAACCTTTGCTCCTGCTCTCCAGACGAGGAATACACAAACTGGTACAAAATATACGTCAGTAGTGGAGAAAGCAGGTACGTGTCTTCAAGAGCTTCTCTGCTCGCTGCAAGTACAGAGAACAAACAGGGTTTGTTTCTTGAGAAAACCAACACAGCAACAGCAAAGCATAGTGTTCTACAGAGCTCTTCCATGGAAATCAAGCAATTTAGGTCCTAACACATTTGCTCTTGCTTTGCAGACGAGGAACACACCAACTGGTACAAAATATACTTCACTTGTAAAAAGGGGCAAGAAAGTGTCTGCAGCAGCTTCTCTGCTTGCTGCAAACACAGACAACCAACAGGACATGTGTCTTGAGAAAACCAACACAGCAACAGCAAAGCATAGTGTTCTACAGAGCTCTTCCATGGAAAACAAGCAATTTAGATCCTAAAACCTTTGCTCTTGCTCTGCAGACGAGGAATACACAAACTGGTACAAAATATACTTCACTAGTGGAAAAGGAGCAAGAAAGTGTCTGCAGCAGCTTCTCTGCTTGCTGAAAACACAGAGAACAAACAGGGCTTGTGTCTTGAGGAAACAAACACAGCAACAGCAAAGCATAGTGTTCTACATAGCTCTTCCATGGAAAACAAGCAATTTAGATCCTAAAACCTTTGCTCTTGCTCTGCAGACGAGGAATACACCAACTGGTACAAAATATACTTCACTTGTGAAAAAGGGGCAAGAAAGTGTCTGCAGCAGCTTCTCTGCTTGCTGAAAACGCAGGGAACAAACAGGGTTTGTGTCTTGAGAAAACCAACACAGCAACAGCAAAGCACAGTGTTCTACATATCTCTTCCAAGGAAATCAAGCAATTTAGATCCTAAAACCTTTGCTCTTGCTCTGCAGACAAGGAATACACCAACTGGTACAAAATATACTTCACTTGTGAAAAAGGGGCAAGAAAGTGTCTGCAGCAGCTTCTCTGCTTGCTGCAAACACAGGGAACAAACAGGGTTTGTGTCTTGAGAAAACCAACACAGCAACAGCAAAGCACAGTGTTCTACATATCTCTTCCAAGGAAATCAAGCAATTTAGGTCCTAAAACCTTTGCTCCTGCTCTCCAGACGAGGAATACACCAACTGGTACAAAATATACTTCACTAGTGGAAAAGGAGCAAGAAAGTGTCTGCAGCAGCTTCTCTGCTTGCTGAAAACACAGAGAACAAACAGGGTTTGTGTCTTTAGAAAACCAACACAGCAACAGCAAAGCATAGTGTTCTACATAGCTCTTCCATGGAAAACAAGCAATTTAGATCCTAAAACATTTGCTCTTGCTCTGCAGACGAGGAATACACCAACTGGTACAAAATATACTTCACTTGTGGAAAAGGGGCAAGAAAGTGTCTGCAGCAGCTTCTCTGCTTGCTGAAAACACAGGGAACAAACAGGGTTTGTGTCTTGAGAAAACCAACACAGCAACAGCAAAGCACAGTGTTCTACATATCTCTTCCAAGGAAATCAAGCAATTTAGGTCCTAAAACCTTTGCTCTTGCTCTGCAGACAAGGAATACACCAACTGGTACAAAATATACTTCACTTGTGGAAAAGGGGCAAGAAAGTGTCTGCAGCAGCTTCTCTGCTTGCTGAAAACACAGGGAACAAACAGGGTTTGTGTCTTTAGAAAACCAACACAGCAACAGCAAAGCATAGTGTTCTACATAGCTCTTCCATGGAAAACAAGCAATTTAGATCCTAAAACCTTTGCTCTTGCTCTGCAGACGAGGAATACACCAACTGGTACAAAATATACTTCACTTGTGGAAAAGGGGCAAGAAAGTGTCTGCAGCAGCTTCTCTGCTTGCTGAAAACACAGGGAACAAACAGGGTTTGTGTCTTGAGAAAACCAACACAGCAACAGCAAAGCATAGTGTTCTACATAGCTCTTCCATGGAAAACAAGCAATTTAGATCCTAAAACCTTTGCTCTTGCTCTGCAGAGGAGGAATACACCAACTGGTACAAAATATACTTCACTTGTGGAAAAGGGGCAAGAAAGTGTCTGCAGAAGCTTCTCTGCTTGCTGAAAACACAGGGAACAAACAGGGTTTGTGTCTTGAGAAAACCAACACAGCAACAGCAAAGCACAGTGTTCTACATATCTCTTCCAAGGAAATCAAGCAATTTAGATCCTAAAACCTTTGCTCTTGCTCTGCAGACAAGGAATACACCAACTGGTACAAAATATACTTCACTTGTGGAAAAGGGGCAAGAAAGTGTCTGCAGCAGCTTCTCTGCTTGCTGAAAACACAGGGAACAAACAGGGTTTGTGTCTTGAGAAAACCAACACAGCAACAGCAAAGCACAGTGTTCTACAGAGCTCTTCCATGGAAAACAAGCAATTTAGATCCTAAAACCTTTGCTCTTGCTCTGCAGACGAGGAATACACAAACTGGTACAAAATATACTTCACTAGTGGAAAAGGAGCAAGAAAGTGTCTGCAGCAGCTTCTCTGCTTGCTGAAAACACAGAGAACAAACAGGGCTTGTGTCTTGAGAAAACCAACACAGCAACAGCAAAGCATAGTGTTCTACAGAGCTCTTCCATGGAAAACAAGCAATTTAGATCCTAAAACCTTTGCTCTTGCTCTGCAGACGAGGAATACACAAACTGGTACAAAATATACTTCACTTGTGAAAAAGGGGCAAGAAAGTGTCTGCAGCAGCTTCTCTGCTTGCTGAAAACGCAGGGAACAAACAGGGTTTGTGTCTTGAGAAAACCAACACAGCAACAGCAAAGCACAGTGTTCTACATATCTCTTCCAAGGAAATCAAGCAATTTAGATCCTAAAACCTTTGCTCTTGCTCTGCAGACAAGGAATACACCAACTGGTACAAAATATACTTCACTTGTGAAAAAGGGGCAAGAAAGTGTCTGCAGCAGCTTCTCTGCTTGCTGCAAACACAGACAACCAACAGGACTTGTGTCTTGAGAAAACCAACACAGCAACAGCAAAGCATAGTGTTCTACATAGCTCTTCCATGGAAAACAAGCAATTTAGATCCTAAAACCTTTGCTCTTGCTCTGCAGACGAGGAATACACCAACTGGTACAAAATATACTTCACTTGTGGAAAAGGGGCAAGAAAGTGTCTGCAGCAGCTTCTCTGCTTGCTGAAAACACAGGGAACAAACAGGGTTTGTGTCTTGAGAAAACCAACACAGCAACAGCAAAGCACAGTGTTCTACATATCTCTTCCAAGGAAATCAAGCAATTTAGGTCCTAAAACCTTTGCTCCTGCTCTCCAGACGAGGAATACACCAACTGGTACAAAATATACTTCACTAGTGGAAAAGGAGCAAGAAAGTGTCTGCAGCAGCTTCTCTGCTTGCTGAAAACACAGAGAACAAACAGGGTTTGTGTCTTTAGAAAACCAACACAGCAACAGCAAAGCATAGTGTTCTACATAGCTCTTCCATGGAAAACAAGCAATTTAGATCCTAAAACCTTTGCTCTTGCTCTGCAGACGAGGAATACACCAACTGGTACAAAATATACTTCACTTGTGGAAAAGGGGCAAGAAAGTGTCTGCAGCAGCTTCTCTGCTTGCTGAAAACACAGGGAACAAACAGGGTTTGTGTCTTGAGAAAACCAACACAGCAACAGCAAAGCACAGTGTTCTACATATCTCTTCCAAGGAAATCAAGCAATTTAGATCCTAAAACCTTTGCTCTTGCTCTGCAGACAAGGAATACACCAACTGGTACAAAATATACTTCACTTGTGAAAAAGGGGCAAGAAAGTGTCTGCAGCAGCTTCTCTGCTTGCTGCAAACACAGACAACCAACAGGACTTGTGTCTTGAGAAAACCAACACAGCAACAGCAAAGCATAGTGTTCTACATAGCTCTTCCATGGAAAACAAGCAATTTAGATCCTAAAACCTTTGCTCTTGCTCTGCAGACGAGGAATACACCAACTGGTACAAAATATACTTCACTTGTGGAAAAGGGGCAAGAAAGTGTCTGCAGCAGCTTCTCTGCTTGCTGAAAACACAGGGAACAAACAGGGTTTGTGTCTTGAGAAAACCAACACAGCAACAGCAAAGCACAGTGTTCTACATATCTCTTCCAAGGAAATCAAGCAATTTAGGTCCTAAAACCTTTGCTCCTGCTCTCCAGACGAGGAATACACAAACTGGTACAAAATATACGTCAGTAGTGGAGAAAGCAGGTACGTGTCTTCAAGAGCTTCTCTGCTCGCTGCAAGTACAGAGAACAAACAGGGTTTGTTTCTTGAGAAAACCAACACAGCAACAGCAAAGCATAGTGTTCTACAGAGCTCTTCCATGGAAATCAAGCAATTTAGGTCCTAACACATTTGCTCTTGCTTTGCAGACGAGGAATACACAAACTGGTACAAAATATACTTCACTAGTGGAAAAGGAGCAAGAAAGTGTCTGCAGCAGCTTCTCTGCTTGCTGAAAACACAGAGAACAAACAGGGCTTGTGTCTTGAGAAAACAAACACAGCAACAGCAAAGCATAGTGTTCTACATAGCTCTTCCATGGAAAACAAGCAATTTAGATCCTAAAACCTTTGCTCTTGCTCTGCAGACGAGGAATACACCAACTGGTACAAAATATAGTTCACTTGTGAAAAAGGGGCAAGAAAGTGTCTGCAGCAGCTTCTCTGCTTGCTGAAAACGCAGGGAACAAACAGGGTTTGTGTCTTGAGAAAACCAACACAGCAACAGCAAAGCACAGTGTTCTACATAGCTCTTCCAAGGAAATCAAGCAATTTACGTCCTAAAACCTTTGCTCCTGCTCTCCAGACGAGGAATACACCAACTGGTACAAAATATACGTCAGTAGTGGAGAAAGCAGGTACGTGTCTTCAAGAGCTTCTCTGCTCGCTGCAAGTACAGAGAACAAACAGGGTTTGTTTCTTGAGAAAACCAACACAGCAACAGCAAAGCATAGTGTTCTACAGAGCTCTTCCATGGAAATCAAGCAATTTAGGTCCTAACACATTTGCTCTTGCTTTGCAGACGAGGAATACACCAACTGGTACAAAATATACTTCACTTGTGGAAAAGGGGCAAGAAAGTGTCTGCAGCAGCTTCTCTGCTTGCTGAAAACACAGGGAACAAACAGGGTTTGTGTCTTGAGAAAACCAACACAGCAACAGCAAAGCACAGTGTTCTACATATCTCTTCCAAGGAAATCAAGCAATTTAGATCCTAAAACCTTTGCTCTTGCTCTGCAGACAAGGAATACACCAACTGGTACAAAAATATACTTCACTTGTGAAAAAGGGGCAAGAAAGTGTCTGCAGCAGCTTCTCTGCTTGCTGCAAACACAGACAACCAACAGGACTTGTGTCTTGAGAAAACCAACACAGCAACAGCAAAGCATAGTGTTCTACATAGCTCTTCCATGGAAAACAAGCAATTTAGATCCTAAAACCTTTGCTCTTGCTCTGCAGACGAGGAATACACCAACTGGTACAAAATATACTTCACTTGTGGAAAAGGGGCAAGAAAGTGTCTGCAGCAGCTTCTCTGCTTGCTGAAAACACAGGGAACAAACAGGGTTTGTGTCTTGAGAAAACCAACACAGCAACAGCAAAGCACAGTGTTCTACATATCTCTTCCAAGGAAATCAAGCAATTTAGGTCCTAAAACCTTTGCTCCTGCTCTCCAGACGAGGAATACACAAACTGGTACAAAATATACGTCAGTAGTGGAGAAAGCAGGTACGTGTCTTCAAGAGCTTCTCTGCTCGCTGCAAGTACAGAGAACAAACAGGGTTTGTTTCTTGAGAAAACCAACACAGCAACAGCAAAGCATAGTGTTCTACAGAGCTCTTCCATGGAAATCAAGCAATTTAGGTCCTAACACATTTGCTCTTGCTTTGCAGACGAGGAACACACCAACTGGTACAAAATATACTTCACTTGTAAAAAGGGGCAAGAAAGTGTCTGCAGCAGCTTCTCTGCTTGCTGCAAACACAGACAACCAACAGGACTTGTGTCTTGAGAAAACCAACACAGCAACAGCAAAGCAT
>NW_026960818.1:0-38046 GCF_021018805.1 Prinia subflava | reverse complement strand
CAGGCCGAAGCCGAGGTGGCCGGATGAGGGTGGTGGACACGAACGGTGGCCCTTTTCCATGGGAAACTAAACTCACCTGGCCATGTTCCTGGTGTCAGATTGTGGGAGACATTTAGCACTCCAAAAGCAGCCCGAGTTCCAAAATGTGGCATCTTGCATCTGGGATAAATCTTGAATAACACGGCTTTTTTGCAGGCCGAAGTCGAGGTGGCCGGATGAGGGTGGTGGACACGAACGGTGGCCCTTTTCCATGGGAAACTAAACTCACCTGGCCATGTTCCTGGTGTCAGATTGTGGGAGACATTTGGCACTCCAAAAGCAGCCCGAGTTCCAAAATGTGGCATCTTGCATCTGGGAGAAATCTTGAATGCCACGGCATTTTTGCAGGCTGAAGCCGAGGTGGCCGGATGAGGGTGGTGGACACGAACGGTGGCCCTTTTCCATGGGAAACAAAACTCACCTGGCCATGTTCCTGGTGTCAGATTGTGGGAGACATTTGGCACTCCAAAAGCAGCCCGAGTTCCAAAATGTGGCATCTTGCATCTGGGAGAAATCTTGAATGCCACGGCATTTTTGCAGGCCGAAGCCGAGGTGGCCGGATGAGGGTGGTGGACACGAACGGTGGCCCTTTTCCATGGGAAACTAAACTCACCTGGCCATGTTCCTGGTGTCAGATTGTGGGAGACATTTGGCACTCCAAAAGCAGCTCGAGTTCCAAAATGTGGCATCTTGCATCTGGGAGAAATCTTGAATATCACGGCATTTTTGCAGGCTGAATACGAAGTGGCCTGATGACCGTGGTGGACACGAACGGTGGCCCTTTTCCATGGGAAACTAAACTCACCTGGCCATGTTCCTGGTGTCAGATTGTGGGAGACATTTAGCACTCCAAAAGCAGCCCGAGTTCCAAAATGTTGCATTCTTGCATCATGGAGAAATCTTGAATACCACGGCATTTTTGCAGGCTGAAGCCGAGGTGGCCGGATGAGGGTGGTGGACACAAACGGTGGCCCTTTTCCATGGGAAACTAAACTCACCTGGCCATGTTCCTGGTGTCAGATTGTGGGAGACTTTTGGCACTCCAAAAGCAGCCCGAGTTCCAAAATGAGGCATCTTGCATCTGGGAGAAATCTTGAATAACACGGCTTTTTTGCAGGCCGAAGCCGAGGTGGCCGGGATGAGGGTGGTGGACACGAACGGTGGCCCTTTTCCATGGGAAACTAAACTCACCTGGCCATGTTCCTGGTGTCAGATTGTGGGAGACATTTAGCACTCCAAAAGCAGCCCGAGTTCCAAAATGTGGCATCTTGCATCTGGGATAAATCTTGAATAACACGGCTTTTTTGCAGGCCGAAGTCGAGGTGGCCGGATGAGGGTGGTGGACACGAACGGTGGCCCTTTTCCATGGGAAACTAAACTCACCTGGCCATGTTCCTGGTGTCAGATTGTGGGAGACATTTGGCACTCCAAAAGCAGCCCGAGTTCCAAAATGTGGCATCTTGCATCTGGGAGGAAATCTTGAATGCCACGGCATTTTTGCAGGCTGAAGCCGAGGTGGCCGGATGAGGGTGGTGGACACGAACGGTGGCCCTTTTCCATGGGAAACAAAACTCACCTGGCCATGTTCCTGGTGTCAGATTGTGGGAGACATTTGGCACTCCAAAAGCAGCCCGAGTTCCAAAATGTGGCATCTTGCATCTGGGAGAAATCTTGAATGCCACGGCATTTTTGCAGGCCGAAGCCGAGGTGGCCGGATGAGGGTGGTGGACACGAACGGTGGCCCTTTTCCATGGGAAACTAAACTCACCTGGCCATGTTCCTGGTGTCAGATTGTGGGAGACATTTGGCACTCCAAAAGCAGCCCGAGTTCCAAAATGTGGCATCTTGCATCTGGGAGAAATCTTGAATATCACGGCATTTTTGCAGGCTGAATACGAAGTGGCCTGATGACCGTGGTGGACACGAACGGTGGCCCTTTTCCATGGGAAACTAAACTCACCTGGCCATGTTCCTGGTGTCAGATTGTGGGAGACATTTAGCACTCCAAAAGCAGCCCGAGTTCCAAAATGTTGCATTCTTGCATCATGGAGAAATCTTGAATACCACGGCATTTTTGCAGGCTGAAGCCGAGGTGGCCGGATGAGGGTGGTGGACACGAACGGTGGCCCTTTTCCATGGGAAACTAAACTCACCTGGCCATGTTCCTGGTGTCAGATTGTGGGAGACTTTTGGCACTCCAAAAGCAGCCCGAGTTCCAAAATGAGGCATCTTGCATCTGGGAGAAATCGTGAATATCACGGCATTTTTGTAGGCTGAAGCCGAGGTGGCCGGATGAGGGTGGTGGACACGAACGGTGGCCCTTTTCCATGGGAAACTAAACTCACCTGGCCATGTTCCTGGTGTCAGATTGTGGGAGACATTTGGCACTCCAAAAGCAGCCCGAGTTCCAAAATGTGGCATCTTGCATCTGGGAGAAATCTTGAATATCACAGCATTTTTGCAGGCTGAAGCCGAGGTGGCCGGATGAGGGTGGTGGACACGAACGGTGGCCCTTTTCCATGGGAAACTAAACTCACGTGGCCATGTTCCTGGTGTCAGATTGTGGGAGACATTTGGCACTCCAAAAGCAGCCCGAGTTCCAAAATGTGGCATCTTGCATCTGGGAGAAATCTTGAATATCACGGCATTTTTGCAGGCCGAAGCCGAGGTGGCCGGATGAGGGTGGTGGACACGAACGGTGGCCCTTTTCATGGGAAACTAAACTCACCTGGCCATGTTCCTGGTGTCAGATTGTGGGAGACATTTAGCACTCCAAAAGCAGCCCGAGTTCCAAAATGTGGCATCTTGCATCTGGGATAAATTTGAATAACACGGCTTTTTTGCAGGCCAAAGCCGAGGTGGCCGGATGAGGGTGGTGGACACGAACGGTGGCCCTTTTCCATGGGAAACTAAACTCACCTGGCCATGTTCCTGGTGTCAGATTGTGGGAGACATTTAGCACTCCAAAAGCAGCCCGAGTTCCAAAATGTGGCATCTTGCATCTGGGAGAAATCTTGAATGCCACGGCATTTTTGCAGGCTGAAGCCGAGGTGGCCGGATGAGGGTGGTGGACACGAACGGTGGCCCTTTTCCATGGGAAACTAAACTCACCTGGCCATGTTCCTGGTGTCAGATTGTGGGAGACATTTGGCACTCCAAAAGCAGCCGAGTTCCAAAATGTGGCATCTTGCATCTGGGAGAAATCTTGAATATCACGGCATTTTTGCAGGCTGAATACGAAGTGGCCGGATGAGGGTGGTGGACACGAATGGTGGCCCTTTTCCATGGGAAACTAAACTCACCTGGCCATGTTCCTGGTGTCAGATTGTGGGAGACATTTAGCACTCCAAAAGCAGCCCGAGTTCCAAAATGTGGCATCTTGCATCTGGGAGAAATCTTGAATAACACGGCTTTTTTGCAGGCCGAAGCCGAGGTGGCCGGATGAGGGTGGTGGACACGAACGGTGGCCCTTTTCCATGGGAAACTAAACTCACCTGGCCATGTTCCTGGTGTCAGATTGTGGGAGACATTTAGCACTCCAAAAGCAGCCCGAGTTCCAAAATGTGGCATCTTGCATCTGGGAGAAATCTTGAATAACACGGCTTTTTTGCAGGCCGAAGTCGAGGTGGCCGGATGAGGGTGGTGGACACGAACGGTGGCCCTTTTCCATGGGAAACTAAACTCACCTGGCCATGTTCCTGGTGTCAGATTGTGGGAGACATTTGGCACTCCAAAAGCAGCCCGAGTTCCAAAATGTGGCATCTTGCATCTGGGAGAAATCTTGAATGCCACGGCATTTTTGCAGGCTGAAGCCGAGGTGGCCGGATGAGGGTGGTGGACACGAACGGTGGCCCTTTTCCATGGGAAACTAAACTCACCTGGCCATGTTCCTGGTGTCAGATTGTGGGAGACATTTGGCACTCCAAAAGCAGCCCGAGTTCCAAAATGTGGCATCTTGCATCTGGGAGAAATCTTGAATGCCACGGCATTTTTGCAGGCCGAAGCCGAGGTGGCCGGATGAGGGTGGTGGACACGAACGGTGGCCTTTTTCCATGGGAAACTAAACTCACCTGGCCATGTTCCTGGTGTCAGATTGTGGGAGACATTTGGCACTCCAAAAGCAGCCCGAGTTCCAAAATGTGGCATCTTGCATCTGGGAGAAATCTTGAATATCACGGCATTTTTGCAGGCTGAATACGAAGTGGCCTGATGACCGTGGTGGACACGAACGGTGGCCCTTTTCCATGGGAAACTAAACTCACCTGGCCATGTTCCTGGTGTCAGATTGTGGGAGACATTTAGCACTCCAAAAGCAGCCCGAGTTCCAAAATGTTGCATTCTTGCATCATGGAGAAATCTTGAATACCACGGCATTTTTGCAGGCTGAAGCCGAGGTGGCCGGATGAGGGTGGTGGACACAAACGGTGGCCCTTTTCCATGGGAAACTAAACTCACCTGGACATGTTCCTGGTGTCAGATTGTGGGAGACTTTTGGCACTCCAAAAGCAGCCCGAGTTCCAAAATGAGGCATCTTGCATCTGGGAGAAATCGTGAATATCACGGCATTTTTGCAGGCTGAAGCCGAGGTGGCCGGATGAGGGTGGTGGACACGAACGGTGGCCCTTTTCCATGGGAAACTAAACTCACCTGGCCATGTTCCTGGTGTCAGATTGTGGGAGACATTTGGCACTCCAAAAGCAGCCCGAGTTCCAAAATGTGGCATCTTGCATCTGGGAGAAATCTTGAATATCACAGCATTTTTGCAGGCTGAAGCCGAGGTGGCCGGATGAGGGTGGTGGACACGAACGGTGGCCCTTTTCCATGGGAAACTAAACTCACGTGGCCATGTTCCTGGTGTCAGATTGTGGGAGACATTTGGCACTCCAAAAGCAGCCCGAGTTCCAAAATGTGGCATCTTGCATCTGGGAGAAATCTTGAATATCACGGCATTTTTGCAGGCCGAAGCCGAGGTGGCCGGATGAGGGTGGTGGACACGAACGGTGGCCCTTTTCCATGGGAAACTAAACTCACCTGGCCATGTTCCTGGTGTCAGATTGTGGGAGACATTTAGCACTCCAAAAGCAGCCCGAGTTCCAAAATGTGGCATCTTGCATCTGGGATAAATTTGAATAACACGGCTTTTTTGCAGGCCGAAGTCGAGGTGGCCGGATGAGGGTGGTGGACACGAACGGTGGCCCTTTTCCATGGGAAACTAAACTCACCTGGCCATGTTCCTGGTGTCAGATTGTGGGAGACATTTGGCACTCCAAAAGCAGCCCGAGTTCCAAATGTGGCATCTTGCATCTGGGAGAAATCTTGAATGCCACGGCATTTTTGCAGGCTGAAGCCGAGGTGGCCGGATGAGGGTGGTGGACACGAACGGTGGCCCTTTTCCATGGGAAACTAAACTCACCTGGCCATGTTCCTGGTGTCAGATTGTGGGAGACATTTGGCACTCCAAAAGCAGCCGAGTTCCAAAATGTGGCATCTTGCATCTGGGAGAAATCTTGAATATCACGGCATTTTTGCAGGCCGAAGCCGAGGTGGCCGGATGAGGGTGGTGGACACGAACGGTGGCCCTTTTCCATGGGAAACTAAACTCACCTGGCCATGTTCCTGGTGTCAGATTGTGGGAGACATTTGGCACTCCAAAAGCAGCCCGAGTTCCAAAATGTGGCATCTTGCATCTGGGAGAAATCTTGAATATCACGGCATTTTTGCAGGCTGAATACGAAGTGGCCGGATGAGGGTGGTGGACACGAACGGTGGCCCTTTTCCATGGGAAACTAAACTCACCAGGCCATGTTCCTGGTGTCAGATTGTGGGAGACATTTGGCACTCCAAAAGCAGCCCGAGTTCCAAAATGTGGCATCTTGCATCTGGGAGAAATCTTGAATATCACGGCATTTTTGCAGGCTGAAGCCGAGGTGGCCGGATGAGGGTGGTGGACACGAACGGTGGCCCTTTTCCATGGGAAACTAAACTCACCTGGCCATGTTCCTGGTGTCAGATTGTGGGAGACATTTAGCACTCCAAAAGCAGCCCGAGTTCCAAAATGTTGCATTCTTGCATCATGGAGAAATCTTGAATACCACGGCATTTTTGCAGGCTGAAGCCGAGGTGGCCGGATGAGGGTGGTGGACACAAACGGTGGCCCTTTTCCATGGGAAACTAAACTCACCTGGCCATGTTCCTGGTGTCAGATTGTGGGAGACATTTGGCACTCCAAAAGCAGCCCGAGTTCCAAAATGTGGCATCTTGCATCTGGGAGAAATCGTGAATATCACGGCATTTTTGCAGGCTGAAGCCGAGGTGGCCGGATGACCGTGGTGGACACGAACGGTGGCCCTTTTCCATGGGAAACTAAACTCACCTGGCCATGTTCCTGGTGTCAGATTGTGGGAGACATTTGGCACTCCAAAAGCAGCCCGAGTTCCAAAATGTGGCATCTTGCATCTGGGAGAAATCTTGAATATCACGGCATTTTTGCAGGCTGAATACGAAGTGGCCTGATGACCGTGGTGGACACGAACGGTGGCCCTTTTCCATGGGAAACTAAACTCACCAGGCCATGTTCCTGGTGTCAGATTGTGGGAGACATTTGGCACTCCAAAAGCAGCCCGAGTTCCAAAATGTGGCATCTTGCATCTGGGAGAAATCTTGAATATCACAGAATTTTTGCAGGCTGAAGCCGAGGTGGCCGGATGAGGGTGGTGGACACGAACGGTGGCCCTTTTCCATGGGAAACTAAACTCACCTGGCCATGTTCCTGGTGTCAGATTGTGGGAGACATTGGCACTCCAAAAGCAGCCCGAGTTCCAAAATGTTGCATTCTTGCATCAGGGAGAAATCTTGAATGCCATGGCATTTTTGCAGGCTGAAGCCGAGGTGGCCGGATGAGGGTGGTGGACACGAACGGTGGCCCTTTTCCATGGGAAACTAAACTCACCTGGCCATGTTCCTGGTGTCAGATTGTGGGAGACATTTGGCACTCCAAAAGCAGCCCGAGTTCCAAAATGTGGCAATCTTGCATCTGGGAGAAATCGTGAATATCACGGCATTTTTGCAGGCTGAAGCCGAGGTGGCCGGATGAGGGTGGTGGACACGAACGGTGGCCCTTTTCCATGGGAAACTAAACTCACCTGGCCATGTTCCTGGTGTCAGATTGTGGGAGACATTTGGCACTCCAAAAGCAGCCCGAGTTCCAAAATGTGGCATCTTGCATCTGGGAGAAATCTTGAATATCACGGCATTTTTGCAGGCTGAATACGAAGTGGCCTGATGACCGTGGTGGACACGAACGGTGGCCCTTTTCCACGGGAAACTAAACTCACCTGGCCATGTTCCTGGTCAGATTGTGGGAGACATTTGGCACTCCAAAAGCAGCCCGAGTTCCAAATGTGGCATCTTGCATCTGGGAGAAATCTTGAATATCACAGCATTTTTTGCAGGCTGAAGCCGAGGTGGCCAGATGAGGGTGGTGGACACGAACGGTGGCCCTTTTCCATGGGAAACTAAACTCACCTGGCCATGTTCCTGGTGTCAGATTGTGGGAGACATTTGGCACTCCAAAAGCAGCCCAAGTTCCAAAATGTGGCATCTTGCGTCTGGGAGAAATCTTGAATATCACGGCATTTTTGCAGGCTGAAGCCGAGGTGGCCGGATGAGGGTGGTGGACACGAACGGTGGCCCTTTTCCATGGGAAACTAAACTCACCTGGCCATGTTCCTGGTGTCAGATTGTGGGAGACATTTGGCACTCCAAAAGCAGCCCGAGTTCCAAAATGTGGCATCTTGCATCTGGGAGAAATCTTGAATAACACGGCTTTTTTGCAGGCCGAAGCCGAGGTGGCCGGATGAGGGTGGTGGACACGAACGGTGGCCCTTTTCCATGGGAAACTAAACTCACCTGGCCATGTTCCTGGTGTCAGATTGTGGGAGACATTTGGCACTCCAAAAGCAGCCTGAGTTCCAAAATGTGGCATCTTGCATCTGGGAGAAATCTTGAATATCACGGCATTTTTGCAGGCTGAATACGAAGTGGCCTGATGACCGTGGTGGACACGAACGGTGGCCCTTTTCCATGGGAAACTAAACTCACCAGGCCATGTTCCTGGTGTCAGATTGTGGGAGACATTTGGCACTCCAAAAGCAGCCCGAGTTCCAAAATGTGGCATCTTGCATCTGGGAGAAATCTTGAATATCACGGCATTTTTGCAGGCTGAAGCCGAGGTGGCCGGATGAGGGTGGTGGACACGAACGGTGGCCCTTTTCCATGGGAAACTAAACTCACCTGGCCATGTTCCTGGTGTCAGATTGTGGGAGACATTTAGCACTCCAAAAGCAGCCCGAGTTCCAAAATGTGGCATCTTGCATCTGGGAGAAATCTTGAATATCACGGCATTTTTGCAGGCTGAATACGAAGTGGCCTGATGACCGTGGTGGACACGAACGGTGGCCCTTTTCCATGGGAAACTAAACTCACCTGGCCATGTTCCTGGTGTCAGATTGTGGGAGACATTTGGCACTCCAAAAGCAGCCCGAGTTCCAAAATGTGGCATCTTGCATCTGGAGAAATCTTGAATATCACAGCATTTTTGCAGGCTGAAGCCGAGGTGGCCGGATGAGGGTGGTGGACACGAACGGTGGCCCTTTTCCATGGGAAACTAAACTCACGTGGCCATGTTCCTGGTGTCAGATTGTGGGAGACATTTGGCACTCCAAAAGCAGCCCGAGTTCCAAAATGTGGCATCTTGCATCTGGGAGAAATCTTGAATATCACGGCATTTTTGCAGGCCGAAGCCGAGGTGGCCGGATGAGGGTGGTGGACACGAACGGTGGCCCTTTTCCATGGGAAACTAAACTCACCTGGCCATGTTCCTGGTGTCAGATTGTGGGAGACATTTAGCACTCCAAAAGCAGCCCGAGTTCCAAAATGTGGCATCTTGCATCTGGGATAAATTTGAATAACACGGCTTTTTTGCAGGCCGAAGTCGAGGTGGCCGGATGAGGGTGGTGGACACGAACGGTGGCCCTTTTCCATGGGAAACTAAACTCACCTGGCCATGTTCCTGGTGTCAGATTGTGGGAGACATTTGGCACTCCAAAAGCAGCCCGAGTTCCAAAATGTGGCATCTTGCATCTGGGAGAAATCTTGAATGCCACGTCATTTTTGCAGGCTGAAGCCGAGGTGGCCGGATGAGGGTGGTGGACACGAACGGTGGCCCTTTTCCATGGGAAACTAAACTCACCTGGCCATGTTCCTGGTGTCAGATTGTGGGAGACATTTGGCACTCCAAAAGCAGCCCGAGTTCCAAAATGTGGCATCTTGCATCTGGGAGAAATCTTGAATATCACGGCATTTTTGCAGGCTGAAGCCGAGGTGGCCTGATGACCGTGGTGGACACGAACGGTGGCCCTTTTCCATGGGAAACTAAACTCACCTGGCCATGTTCCTGGTGTCAGATTGTGGGAGACATTTAGCACTCCAAAAGCAGCCCGAGTTCCAAAATGTGGCATCTTGCATCTGGGAGAAATCTTGAATATCACGGCATTTTTGCAGGCTGAATACGAAGTGGCCTGATGACCGTGGTGGACACGAACGGTGGCCCTTTTCCATGGGAAACTAAACTCACCTGGCCATGTTCCTGGTGTCAGATTGTGGGAGACATTTGGCACTCCAAAAGCAGCCTGAGTTCCAAAATGTGGCATCTTGCATCTGGGAGAAATCTTGAATAACACGGCTTTTTTGCAGGCCGAAGTCGAGGTGGCCGGATGAGGGTGGTGGACACGAACGGTGGCCCTTTTCCATGGGAAACTAAACTCACCTGGCCATGTTCCTGGTGTCAGATTGTGGGAGACATTTGGCACTCCAAAAGCAGCCCGAGTTCCAAAATGTGGCATCTTGCATCTGGGAGAAATCTTGAATGCCACGGCATTTTTGCAGGCTGAAGCCGAGGTGGCCGGATGAGGGTGGTGGACACGAACGGTGGCCCTTTTCCATGGGAAACTAAACTCACCTGGCCATGTTCCTGGTGTCAGATTGTGGGAGACATTTGGCACTCCAAAAGCAGCCGAGTTCCAAAATGTGGCATCTTGCATCTGGGAGAAATCTTGAATATCACGGCATTTTTGCAGGCTGAAGCCGAGGTGGCCGGATGAGGGTGGTGGACACGAACGGTGGCCCTTTTCCATGGGAAACTAAACTCACCTGGCCATGTTCCTGGTGTCAGATTGTGGGAGACATTTGGCACTCCAAAAGCAGCCCGAGTTCCAAAATGTGGCATCTTGCATCTGGGAGAAATCTTGAATATCACGGCATTTTTGCAGGCTGAATACGAAGTGGCCTGATGACCGTGGTGGACACGAACGGTGGCCCTTTTCCATGGGAAACTAAACTCACCAGGCCATGTTCCTGGTGTCAGATTGTGGGAGACATTTGGCACTCCAAAAGCAGCCCGAGTTCCAAAATGTGGCATCTTGCATCTGGGAGAAATCTTGAATATCACGGCATTTTTGCAGGTTGAAGCCGAGGTGGCCGGATGAGGGTGGTGGACACGAACGGTGGCCCTTTTCCATGGGAAACTAAACTCACCTGGCCATGTTCCTGGTGTCAGATTGTGGGAGACATTTAGCACTCCAAAAGCAGCCCGAGTTCCAAAATGTTGCATTCTTGCATCATGGAGAAATCTTGAATACCACGGCATTTTTGCAGGCTGAAGCCGAGGTGGCCGGATGAGGGTGGTGGACACGAACGGTGGCCCTTTTCCATGGGAAACTAAACTCACCTGGCCATGTTCCTGGTGTCAGATTGTGGGAGACTTTTGGCACTCCAAAAGCAGCCTGAGTTCAAAAATGATGCATCTTGCATCTGGGAGAAATCGTGAATATCACGGCATTTTTGCAGGCTGAAGCCGAGGTGGCCGGATGAGGGTGGTGGACACGAACGGTGGCCCTTTTCCATGGGAAACTAAACTCACCTGGCCATGTTCCTGGTGTCAGATTGTGGGAGACATTTGGCACTCCAAAAGCAGCCCGAGTTCCAAAATGTGGCATCTTGCATCTGGGAGAAATCTTGAATATCACAGCATTTTTGCAGGCTGAAGCCGAGGTGGCCGGATGAGGGTGGTGGACACGAACGGTGGCCCCTTTTCCATGGGAAACTAAACTCACGTGGCCATGTTCCTGGTGTCAGATTGTGGGAGACATTTGGCACTCCAAAAGCAGCCCGAGTTCCAAAATGTGGCATCTTGCATCTGGGAGAAATCTTGAATATCACGGCATTTTTGCAGGCTGAAGCCGAGGTGGCCGGATGAGGGTGGTGGACACGAACGGTGGCCCTTTTCCATGGGAAACTAAACTCACCTGGCCATGTTCCTAGTGTCAGATTGTGGGAGACATTTAGCACTCAAAAAGCAGCCCGAGTTCCAAAATGTGGCATCTTGCATCTGGGAGAAATCTTGAATATCACGTCATTTTTGCAGGCTGAAGCCGAGGTGGCCGGATGAGGGTGGTGGACACGAACGGTGGCCCTTTTCCATGGGAAACTAAACTCACCTGGCCATGTTCCTGGTGTCAGATTGTGGGAGACATTTGGCACTCCAAAAGCAGCCCGAGTTCCAAAATGTGGCATCTTGCATCTGGGAGAAATCTTGAATATCACGGCATTTTTGAAGGCTGAAGCCGAGGTGGCCGGATGAGGGTGGTGGACACGAACGGTGGCCCTTTTCCATGGGAAACTAAACTCACCTGGCCATGTTCCTGGTGTCAGATTGTGGGAGACATTTGGCACTCCAAAAGCAGCCGGAGTTCCAAAATGTGGCATCTTGCATCTGGGAGAAATCTTGAATATCACGGCATTTTTGCAGGCTGAAGCCGAGGTGGCCGGATGAGGGTGGTGGACACGAACGGTGGCCTTTTTCCATGGGAAACTAAACTCACCTGGCCATGTTCCTGGTGTCAGATTGTGGGAGACATTTGGCACTCCAAAAGCAGCGCGAGTTCCAAAATGTGGCTTCTTGCATCTGGGAGAAATCTTGAATGCCATGGCATTTTTGCAGGCTGAAGCCGAGGTGGCCGGATGAGGGTGGTGGACACGAACGGTGGCCCTTTTCCATGGGAAACTAAACTCACCTGGCCATGTTCCTGGTGTCAGATTGTGGGAGACATTTAGCACTCCAAAAGCAGCCCGAGTTCCAAAATGTGGCATCTTGCATCTGGGAGAAATCTTGAATAACACGGCTTTTTTGCAGGCCGAAGCCGAGGTGGCCGGATGAGGGTGGTGGACACGAACGGTGGCCCTTTTCCATGGGAAACTAAACTCACCTGGCCATGTTCCTGGTGTCAGATTGTGGGAGACATTTAGCACTCCAAAAGCAGCCGAGTTCCAAAATGTTGCATTCTTGCATCAGGGAGAAATCTTGAATGCCATGGCATTTTTGCAGGCTGAAGCCGAGGTGGCCGGATGAGGGTGGTGGACACGAATGGTGGCCCTTTTCCATGGGAAACTAAACTCACCTGGCCATGTTCCTGGTGTCAGATTGTGGGAGACATTTGGCACTCCAAAAGCAGCCTGAGTTCCAAAATGTGGCATCTTTCATCTGGGAGAAATCGTGAATATCACGGCATTTTTGCAGGCTGAAGCCGAGGTGGCCGGATGAGGGTGGTGGACACGAACGGTGGCCCTTTTCCATGGGAAACTAAACTCACCTGGCCATGTTCCTGGTGTCAGATTGTGGGAGACATTTGGCACTCCAAAAGCAGCCCGAGTTCCAAAATGTGGCATCTTGCATCTGGGAGAAATCTTGAATATCACGGCATTTTTGCAGGCTGAATACGAAGTGGCCTGATGACCGTGGTGGACACGAACGGTGGCCCTTTTCCATGGGAAACTAAACTCACCTGGCCATGTTCCTGGTGTCAGATTGTGGGAGACATTTGGCACTCCAAAAGCAGCCCGAGTTCCAAAATGTGGCATCTTGCATCTGGGAGAAATCTTGAATATCACAGCATTTTTGCAGGCTGAAGCCGAGGTGGCCAGATGAGGGTGGTGGACACGAACGGTGGCCCTTTTCCATGGGAAACTAAACTCACCTGGCCATGTTCCTGGTGTCAGATTGTGGGAGATATTTGGCACTCCAAAAGCAGCCCGAGTTCCAAAATGTGGCATCTTGCATCTGGGAGAAATCTTGAATATCACGGCATTTTTGCAGGCTGAAGCCGAGGTGGCCGGATGAGGGTGGTGGACACGAACGGTGGCCCTTTTCCATGGGAAACTAAACTCACCTGGCCATGTTCCTGGTGTCAGATTGTGGGAGACATTTGGCACTCCAAAAGCAGCACGAGTTCCAAAATGTGGCATCTTGCATCTGGGAGAAATCTTGAATATCACGGCATTTTTGCAGGCTGAAGCCGAGGTGGCTGGATGAGGGTGGTGGACACGAACGGTGGCCCTTTTCCATGGGAAACTAAACTCACCTGGCCATGTTCCTGGTGTCAGATTGTGGGAGACATTTGGCACTCCAAAAGCAGCCCAAGTTCCAAAATGTGGCATCTTGCATCTGGGAGAAATCTTGAATATCACGGCATTTTTGCAGGCTGAAGCCGAGGTGGCCGGATGAGGGTGGTGGACACGAACGGTGGCCCTTTTCCATGGGAAACTAAACTCACCTGGCCATGTTCCTGGTGATAGATTGTGGGAGACATTTGGCACTCCAAAAGCAGCCCGAGTTCCAAAATGTGGCATCTTGCATCTGGGAGAAATCTTGAATAACACGGCTTTTTTGCAGGCCGAAGCCGAGGTGGCCGGATGAGGGTGGTGGACACGAACGGTGGCCCTTTTCCATGGGAAACTAAACTCACCTGGCCATGTTCCTGGTGTCAGATTGTGGGAGACATTTGGCACTCCAAAAGCAGCCTGAGTTCCAAAATGTGGCATCTTGCATCTGGGAGAAATCTTGAATATCACGGCATTTTTGCAGGCTGAATACGAAGTGGCCTGATGACCGTGGTGGACACGAACGGTGGCCCTTTTCCATGGGAAACTAAACTCACCAGGCCATGTTCCTGGTGTCAGATTGTGGGAGACATTTGGCACTCCAAAAGCAGCCCGAGTTCCAAAATGTGGCATCTTGCATCTGGGAGAAATCTTGAATATCACGGCATTTTTGCAGGCTGAAGCCGAGGTGGCCTGATGACCGTGGTGGACACGAACGGTGGCCCTTTTCCATGGGAAACTAAACTCACCTGGCCATGTTCCTGGTGTCAGATTGTGGGAGACATTTAGCACTCAAAAATCAGCCCGAGTTCCAAAATGTGGCATCTTGCATCTGGGAGAAATCTTGAATATCACAGCATTTTTGCAGGCTGAAGCCGAGGTGGCCGGATGAGGGTGGTGGACACGAACGGTGGCCCTTTTCCATGGGAAACTAAACTCACCTGGCCATGTTCCTGGTGTCAGATTGTGGGAGACATTTGGCACTCCAAAAGCAGCCCGAGTTCCAAAATGTGGCATCTTGCATCTAGGAGAAATCTTGAATATCACGGCATTTTTGCAGGCTGAAGCCGAGGTGGCCGGATGAGGGTGGTGGACACGAACGGTGGCCCTTTTCCATGGGAAACTAAACTCACCTGGCCATGTTCCTGGTGTCAGATTGTGGGAGACATTTGGCACTCCAAAAGCAGCCGAGTTCCAAAATGTGGCATCTTGCATCTGGGAGAAATCTTGAATATCACGGCATTTTTGCAGGCTGAAGCCGAGGTGGCCGGATGAGGGTGGTGGACACGAACGGTGGCCCTTTTCCATGGGAAACTAAACTCACCAGGCCATGTTCCTGGTGTCAGATTGTGGGAGACATTTGGCACTCCAAAAGCAGCCCGAGTTCCAAAATGTGGCATCTTGCATCTGGGAGAAATCTTGAATATCACAGCATTTTTGCAGGCTGAAGCCGAGGTGGCCGGATGAGGGTGGTGGACACGAACGGTGGCCCTTTTCCATGGGAAACTAAACTCACCTGGCCATGTTCCTGGTGTCAGATTGTGGGAGACATTTAGCACTCCAAAAGCAGCCGGAGTTCCAAAATGTGGCATCTTGCATCTGGGAGAAATCTTGAATAACACGGCTTTTTTGCAGGCCGAAGCCGAGGTGGCCAGATGAGGGTGGTGGAAACGAACGGTGGCCCTTTTCCATGGGAAACTAAACTCACCTGGCCATGTTCCTGGTGTCAGATTGTGGGAGACATTTAGCACTCCAAAATCAGCCCGAGTTCCAAAATGTGGCATCTTGCATCTGGGAGAAATCTTGAATATCACGGCATTTTTGCAGGCTGAATACGAAGTGGCCTGATTACCGTGGTGGACACGAACGGTGGCCCTTTTCCATGGGAAACTAAACTCACCTGGCCATGTTCCTGGTGTCAGATTGTGGGAGACATTTGGCACTCCAAAAGCAGCCCGAGTTCCAAAATGTGGCATCTTGCATCTGGGAGAAATCTTGAATATCACGGCATTTTTGCAGGCTGAAGCCGAGGTGGCTGGATGAGGGTGGTGGACACGAACGGTGGCCCTTTTCCATGGGAAACTAAACTCACCTGGCCATGTTCCTGGTGTCAGATTGTGGGAGACATTTGGCACTCCAAAAGCAGCCCAAGTTCCAAAATGTGGCATCTTGCATCTGGGAGAAATCTTGAATATCACGGCATTTTTGCAGGCTGAAGCCGAGGTGGCCGGATGAGGGTGGTGGACACGAACGGTGGCCCTTTTCCATGGGAAACTAAACTCACCTGGCCATGTTCCTGGTGATAGATTGTGGGAGACATTTGGCACTCCAAAAGCAGCCCGAGTTCCAAAATGTGGCATCTTGCATCTGGGAGAAATCTTGAATAACACGGCTTTTTTGCAGGCCGAAGCCGAGGTGGCCGGATGAGGGTGGTGGACACGAACGGTGGCCCTTTTCCATGGGAAACTAAACTCACCTGGCCATGTTCCTGGTGTCAGATTGTGGGAGACATTTGGCACTCCAAAAGCAGCCTGAGTTCCAAAATGTGGCATCTTGCATCTGGGAGAAATCTTGAATATCACGGCATTTTTGCAGGCTGAATACGAAGTGGCCTGATGACCGTGGTGGACACGAACGGTGGCCCTTTTCCATGGGAAACTAAACTCACCAGGCCATGTTCCTGGTGTCAGATTGTGGGAGACATTTGGCACTCCAAAAGCAGCCCGAGTTCCAAAATGTGGCATCTTGCATCTGGGAGAAATCTTGAATATCACGGCATTTATGCAGGCTGAAGCCGAGGTGGCCTGATGACCGTGGTGGACACGAACGGTGGCCCTTTTCCATGGGAAACTAAACTCACCTGGCCATGTTCCTGGTGTCAGATTGTGGGAGACATTTAGCACTCAAAAATCAGCCCGAGTTCCAAAATGTGGCATCTTGCATCTGGGAGAAATCTTGAATATCACAGCATTTTTGCAGGCTGAAGCCGAGGTGGCCGGATGAGGGTGGTGGACACGAACGGTGGCCCTTTTCCATGGGAAACTAAACTCACCTGGCCATGTTCCTGGTGTCAGATTGTGGGAGACATTTGGCACTCCAAAAGCAGCCCGAGTTCCAAAATGTGGCATCTTGCATCTAGGAGAAATCTTGAATATCACGGCATTTTTGCAGGCTGAAGCCGAGGTGGCCGGATGAGGGTGGTGGACACGAACGGTGGCCCTTTTCCATGGGAAACTAAACTCACCTGGCCATGTTCCTGGTGTCAGATTGTGGGAGACATTTGGCACTCCAAAAGCAGCCGAGTTCCAAAATGTGGCATCTTGCATCTGGGAGAAATCTTGAATATCACGGCATTTTTGCAGGCTGAAGCCGAGGTGGCCGGATGAGGGTGGTGGACACGAACGGTGGCCCTTTTCCATGGGAAACTAAACTCACCAGGCCATGTTCCTGGTGTCAGATTGTGGGAGACATTTGGCACTCCAAAAGCAGCCCGAGTTCCAAAATGTGGCATCTTGCATCTGGGAGAAATCTTGAATATCACAGCATTTTTGCAGGCTGAAGCCGAGGTGGCCGGATGAGGGTGGTGGACACGAACGGTGGCCCTTTTCCATGGGAAACTAAACTCACCTGGCCATGTTCCTGGTGTCAGATTGTGGGAGACATTTAGCACTCCAAAAGCAGCCGGAGTTCCAAAATGTGGCATCTTGCATCTGGGAGAAATCTTGAATAACACGGCTTTTTTGCAGGCCGAAGCCGAGGTGGCCAGATGAGGGTGGTGGAAACGAACGGTGGCCCTTTTCCATGGGAAACTAAACTCACCTGGCCATGTTCCTGGTGTCAGATTGTGGGAGACATTTAGCACTCCAAAATCAGCCCGAGTTCCAAAATGTTGCATTCTTGCATCAGGGAGAAATCTTGAATATCACGGCATTTTTGCAGGCTGAAGCCGAGGTGGCCGGATGAGGGTGGTGGACACAAACGGTGGCCCTTTTCCATGGGAAACTAAACTCACCTGGCCATGTTCCTGGTGTCAGATTGTGGGAGACATTTGGCACTCCAAAAGCAGCCCGAGTTCCAAAATGTGGCATCTTGCATCTGGGAGAAATCTTGAATATCACGGCATTTTTGCAGGCTGAATACGAAGTGGCCTGATTACCGTGGTGGACACGAACGGTGGCCCTTTTCCATGGGAAACTAAACTCACCTGGCCATGTTCCTGGTGTCAGATTGTGGGAGACATTTGGCACTCCAAAAGCAGCTCGAGTTCCAAAATGTGGCATCTTGCATCTGGGAGAAATCTTGAATATCACAGCATTTTTGCAGGCTGAAGCCGAGGTGGCCGGATGAGGGTGGTGGACACGAACGGTGGCCCTTTTCCATGGGAAACTAAACTCACCTGGCCATGTTCCTGGTGTCAGATTGTGGGAGACATTTGGCACTCCAAAAGCAGCCCGAGTTCCAAAATGTGGCATCTTGCATCTGGGAGAAATCTTGAATATCACGGCATTTTTGCAGGCTGAAGCCGAGGTGGCCGGATGAGGGTGGTGGACACGAACGGTGACCCTTTTCCATGGGAAACTAAACTCACCTGGCCATGTTCCTGGTGTCAGATTGTGGGAGACATTTGGCACTCCAAAAGCAGCACGAGTTCCAAAATGTGGCATCTTGCATCTGGGAGAAATCTTGAATATCACGGCTTTTTTGCAGGCTGAAGCCGAGGTGGCCGGATGAGGGTGGTGGACACGAACGGTGGCCCTTTTCCATGGGAAACTAAACTCACCTGGCCATGTTCCTGGTGTCAGATTGTGGGAGACATTTGGCACTCCAAAAGCAACCCAAGTTCCAAAATGTGGCATCTTGCATCTGGGAGAAATCTTGAATATCACGGCATTTTTGCAGGCTGAAGCCGAGGTGGCCAGATGAGGGTGGTGGACACGAACGGTGGCCCTTTTCCATGGGAAACTAAACTCACCTGGCCATGTTCCTGGTGTCAGATTGTGGGAGACATTTGGCACTCCAAAAGCAGCCCGAGTTCCAAAATGTGGCATCTTGCATCTGGGAGAAATCTTGAATGCCACGGCATTTTTGCAGGCCGAAGCCGAGGTGGCCGGATGAGGGTGGTGGACACGAACGGTGGCCCTTTTCGATGGGAAACTAAACTCACCTGGCCATGTTCCTGGTGTCAGATTGTGGGAGACATTTGGCACTCCAAAAGCAGCCCGAGTTCCAAAATGTGGCATCTTGCATCTGGGAGAAATCTTGAATATCACGGCATTTTTGCAGGCTGAATACGAAGTGGCCTGATGACCGTGGTGGACACGAACGGTGGCCCTTTTCCATGGGAAACTAAACTCACCAGGCCATGTTCCTGGTGTCAGATTGTGGGAGACATTTGGCACTCCAAAAGCAGCCCGAGTTCCAAAATGTGGCATCTTGCATCTGGGAGAAATCTTGAATATCACAGCATTTTTGCAGGCTGAAGCCGAGGTGGCCGGATGAGGGTGGTGGACACAAACGGTGGCCCTTTTCCATGGGAAACTAAACTCACCTGGCCATGTTCCTGGTGTCAGATTGTGGGAGACATTTAGCACTCCAAAAGCAGCCCGAGTTCCAAAATGTGGCATCTTGCATCTGGGAGAAATCTTGAATAACATGCCTTTTTTGCAGGCCGAAGCCGAGGTGGCCGGATGAGGGTTTTGGACACGAACGGTGGCCCTTTTCCATGGGAAACTAAACTCACCTGGCCATGTTCCTGGTGTCAGATTGTGGGAGACATTTGGCACTCCAAAAGCAGCCCGAGTTCCAAAATGTGGCATCTTGCATCTGGGAGAAATCTTGAATATCACGGCATTTTTGCAGGCTGAAGCCGAGGTGGCCGGATGAGGGTGGTGGACATGAACGGTGGCCCTTTTCCATGGGAAACTAAACTCACCTGGCCATGTTCCTAGTGTCAGATTGTGGGAGACATTTAGCACTCAAAAATCAGCCCGAGTTCCAAAATGTGGCATCTTGCATCTGGGAGAAATCTTGAATATCACAGCATTTTTGCAGGCTGAAGCCGAGGTGGCCGGATGAGGGTGGTGGACACGAACGGTGGCCCTTTTCCATGGGAAACTAAACTCACCTGGCCATGTTCCTGGTGTCAGATTGTGGGAGACATTTGGCACTCCAAAAGCAGCCCGAGTTCCAAAATGTGGCATCTTGCATCTAGGAGAAATCTTGAATATCACGGCATTTTTGCAGGCTGAAGCCGAGGTGGCCGGATGAGGGTGGTGGACACGAACGGTGGCCCTTTTCCATGGGAAACTAAACTCACCTGGCCATGTTCCTGGTGTCAGATTGTGGGAGACATTTGGCACTCCAAAAGCAGCACGAGTTCCAAAATGTGGCATCTTGCATCTGGGAGAAATCTTGAATATCACGGCATTTTTGCAGGCTGAAGCCGAGGTGGCCGGATGAGGGTGGTGGACACGAACGGTGGCCCTTTTCCATGGGAAACTAAACTCACCTGGCCATGTTCCTGGTGTCAGATTGTGGGAGACATTTGGCACTCCAAAAGCAGCCCGAGTTCCAAAATGTGGCATCTTGCATCTGGGAGAAATCTTGAATATCACGGCATTTTTGCAGGCTGAATACGAAGTGGCCTGATGACCGTGGTGGACACGAACGGTGGCCCTTTTCCATGGGAAACTAAACTCACCAGGCCATGTTCCTGGTGTCAGATTGTGGGAGACATTTGGCACTCCAAAAGCAGCCCGAGTTCCAAAATGTGGCATCTTGCATCTGGGAGAAATCTTGAATATCACAGCATTTTTGCAGGCTGAAGCCGAGGTGGCCGGATTAGGGTGGTGGACACGAACGGTGGCCCTTTTCCATGGGAAACTAAACTCACCTGGCCATGTTCCTGGTGTCAGATTGTGGGAGACATTTGGCACTCCAAAAGCAGCCCGAGTTCCAAAATGTTGCATTCTTGCATCAGGGAGAAATCTTGAATATCACGGCATTTTTGCAGGCTGAAGCCGAGGTGGCCGGATGAGGGTGGTGGACACGAACGGTGGCCCTTTTCCATGGGAAACTAAACTCACCTGGCCATGTTCCTGGTGTCAGATTGTGGGAGACATTTGGCACTCCAAAAGCAGCCCGAGTTCCAAAATGTGGCATCTTTCATCTGGGAGAAATCGTGAATATCACGGCATTTTTGCAGGCTGAAGCCGAGGTGGCCGGATGAGGGTGGTGGACACGAACGGTGGCCCTTTTCCATGGGAAACTAAACTCACCTGGCCATGTTCCTGGTGTCAGATTGTGGGAGACATTTGGCACTCCAAAAGCAGCCCGAGTTCCAAAATGTGGCATCTTGCATCTGGGAGAAATCTTGAATATCACGGCATTTTTGCAGGCTGAATACGAAGTGGCCTGATTACCGTGGTGGACACGAACGGTGGCCCTTTTCCATGGGAAACTAAACTCACCTGGCCATGTTCCTGGTGTCAGATTGTGGGAGACATTTGGCACTCCAAAAGCAGCCCGAGTTCCAAAATGTGGCATCTTGCATCTGGGAGAAATCTTGAATATCACAGCATTTTTGCAGGCTGAAGCCGAGGTGGCCGGATTAGGGTGGTGGACACGAACGGTGGCCCTTTTCCATGGGAAACTAAACTCACCTGGCCATGTTCCTGGTGTCAGATTGTGGGAGACATTTGGCACTCCAAAAGCAGCCTGAGTTCCAAAATGTGGCATCTTGCATCTGGGAGAAATCTTGAATATCACGGCATTTTTGCAGGCTGAAGCCGAGGTGGCCGGATGAGGGTGGTGGACACGAACGGTGACCCTTTTCCATGGGAAACTAAACTCACCTGGCCATGTTCCTGGTGTCAGATTGTGGGAGACATTTGGCACTCCAAAAGCAGCACGAGTTCCAAAATGTGGCATCTTGCATCTGGGAGAAATCTTGAATATCACGGCTTTTTTGCAGGCTGAAGCCGAGGTGGCCGGATGAGGGTGGTGGACACGAACGGTGGCCCTTTTCCATGGGAAACTAAACTCACCTGGCCATGTTCCTGGTGTCAGATTGTGGGAGACATTTGGCACTCCAAAAGCAACCCAAGTTCCAAAATGTGGCATCTTGCATCTGGGAGAAATCTTGAATATCACGGCATTTTTGCAGGCTGAAGCCGAGGTGGCCGGATGAGGGTGGTGGACACGAACGGTGGCCCTTTTCCATGGGAAACTAAACTCACCTGGCCATGTTCCTGGTGTCAGATTGTGGGAGACATTTGGCAATCCAAAAGCAGCCCGAGTTCCAAAATGTGGCATCTTGCATCTGGGAGAAATCTTGAATATCACGGCATTTTTGCAGGCCGAAGCCGAGGTGGCCGGATGAGGGTGGTGGACACGAACGGTGGCCCTTTTCCATGGGAAACTAAACTCACCTGGCCATGTTCCTGGTGTCAGATTGTGGGAGACATTTGGCACTCCAAAAGCAGCCCGAGTTCCAAAATGTGGCATCTTGCATCTGGGAGAAATCTTGAATATCACGGCATTTTTGCAGGCTGAATACGAAGTGGCCTGATGACCGTGGTGGACACGAACGGTGGCCCTTTTCCATGGGAAACTAAACTCACCAGGCCATGTTCCTGGTGTCAGATTGTGGGAGACATTTGGCACTCCAAAAGCAGCCCGAGTTCCAAAATGTGGCATCTTGCATCTGGGAGAAATCTTGAATATCACAGCATTTTTGCAGGCTGAAGCCGAGGTGGCCGGATGAGGGTGGTGGACACGAACGGTGGCCCTTTTCCATGGGAAACTAAACTCACCTGGCCATGTTCCTGGTGTCAGATTGTGGGAGACATTTAGCACTCCAAAAGCAGCCCGAGTTCCAAAATGTGGCATCTTGCATCTGGGAGAAATCTTGAATATCACAGCATTTTTGCAGGCCGAAGCCGAGGTGGCCGGATGAGGGTTTTGGACACGAACGGTGGCCCTTTTCCATGGGAAACTAAACTCACCTGGCCATGTTCCTGGTGTCAGATTGTGGGAGACATTTGGCACTCCAAAAGCAGCCCGAGTTCCAAAATGTGGCATCTTGCATCTGGGAGAAATCTTGAATATCACGGCATTTTTGCAGGCTGAAGCCGAGGTGTCTGGATGAGGGTGGTGGACACGAACGGTGGCCCTTTTCCATGGGAAACTAAACTCACCTGGCCATGTTCCTAGTGTCAGATTGTGGGAGACATTTAGCACTCAAAAATCAGCCCGAGTTCCAAAATGTGGCATCTTGCATCTGGGAGAAATCTTGAATATCACAGCATTTTTGCAGGCTGAAGCCGAGGTGGCCGGATGAGGGTGGTGGACACGAACGGTGGCCCTTTTCCATGGGAAACTAAACTCACCTGGCCATGTTCCTGGTGTCAGATTGTGGGAGACATTTGGCACTCCAAAAGCAGCCCGAGTTCCAAAATGTGGCATCTTGCATCTGGGAGAAATCTTGAATATCACGGCATTTTTGCAGGCTGAAGCCGAGGTGGCCGGATGAGGGTGGTGGACACAAACGGTGGCCCTTTTCCATGGGAAACTAAACTCACCTGGCCATGTTCCTGGTGTCAGATTGTGGGAGACATTTGGCACTCCAAAAGCAGCCCGAGTTCCAAAATGTGGCATCTTGCATCTGGGAGAAATCTTGAATATCACGGCATTTTTGCAGGCTGAAGCCGAGGTGGCCGGATGAGGGTGGTGGACACGAACGGTGGCCCTTTTCCATGGGAAACTAAACTCACCTGGCCATGTTCCTGGTGTCAGATTGTGGGAGACATTTGGCACTCCAAAAGCAGCCCGAGTTCCAAAATGTGGCATCTTGCATCTGGGAGAAATCTTGAATATCACGGCATTTTTGCAGGCTGAATACGAAGTGGCCTGATGACCGTGGTGGACACGAACGGTGGCCCTTTTCCATGGGAAACTAAACTCACCAGGCCATGTTCCTGGTGTCAGATTGTGGGAGACATTTGGCACTCCAAAAGCAGCCCGAGTTCCAAAATGTGGCATCTTGCATCTGGGAGAAATCTTGAATATCACAGCATTTTTGCAGGCTGAAGCCGAGGTGGCCGGATTAGGGTGGTGGACACGAACGGTGGCCCTTTTCCATGGTAAACTAAACTCACCTGGCCATGTTCCTGGTGTCAGATTGTGGGAGACATTTGGCACTCCAAAAGCAGCCCGAGTTCCAAAATGTGGCATCTTGCATCTGGGAGAAATCTTGAATATCACGGCATTTTTGCAGGCTGAAGCCGAGGTGGCCGGATGAGGGTGGTGGACACGAACGGTGACCCTTTTCCATGGGAAACTAAACTCACCTGGCCATGTTCCTGGTGTCAGATTGTGGGAGACATTTGGCACTCCAAAAGCAGCCCGAGTTCCAAAATGTGGCATCTTGCATCTGGGAGAAATCTTGAATATCACGGCTTTTTTGCAGGCTGAAGCTGAGGTGGCCGGATGAGGGTGGTGGACACGAACGGTGGCCCTTTTCCATGGGAAACTAAACTCACCTGGCCATGTTCCTAGTGTCAGATTGTGGGAGACATTTAGCACTAAAATCAGCCCGAGTTCCAAAATGTGGCATCTTGCATCTGGGAGAAATCTTGAATATCACGTCATTTTTGCAGGCTGAAGCCGAGGTGGCCGGATGAGGGTGGTGGACACGAACGGTGACCCTTTTCCATGGGAAACTAAACTCACCTGGCCATGTTCCTGGTGTCAGATTGTGGGAGACATTTGGCACTCCAAAAGCAGCCCGAGTTCCAAAATGTGGCATCTTGCATCTGGGAGAAATCTTGAATATCACGGCTTTTTTGCAGGCTGAAGCCGAGGTGGCCGGATGAGGGTGGTGGACACGAACGGTGGCCCTTTTCCATGGGAAACTAAACTCACCTGGCCATGTTCCTAGTGTCAGATTGTGGGAGACATTTAGCACTCAAAAATCAGCCCGAGTTCCAAAATGTGGCATCTTGCATCTGGGAGAAATCTTGAATATCACGTCATTTTTGCAGGCTGAAGCCGAGGTGGCCGGATGAGGGTGGTGGACACGAACGGTGGCCCTTTTCCATGGGAAACTAAACTCACCTGGCCATGTTCCTGGTGTCAGATTGTGGGAGACATTTGGCACTCCAAAAGCAGCCCGAGTTCCAAAGTGTGGCATCTTGCATCTAGGAGAAATCTTGAATATCACGGCATTTTTGCAGGCTGAAGCCGAGGTGGCCGGATGAGGGTGGTGGACACGAACGGTGGCCCTTTTCCATGGGAAACTAAACTCACCTGGCCATGTTCCTGGTGTCAGATTGTGGGAGACATTTGGCACTCCAAAAGCAGCCGAGTTCCAAAATGTGGCATCTTGCATCTGGGAGAAATCTTGAATATCACGGCATTTTTGCAGGCTGAAGCCGAGGTGGCCGGATGAGGGTGGTGGACACGAACGGTGGCCCTTTTCCATGGGAAACTAAACTCACCTGGCCATGTTCCTGGTGTCAGATTGTGGGAGACATTTGGCACTCCAAAAGCAGCCCGAGTTCCAAAATGTGGCATCTTGCATCTGGGAGAAATCTTGAATATCACAGAATTTTTGCAGGCTGAAGCCGAGGTGGCCGGATGAGGGTGGTGGACACGAACGGTGGCCCTTTTCCATGGGAAACTAAACTCACCTGGCCATGTTCCTGGTGTCAGATTGTGGGAGACATTTAGCACTCCAAAAGCAGCCCGAGTTCCAAAATGTGGCATCTTGCATCTGGGAGAAATCTTGAATAACACGGCTTTTTTGCAGGCCGAAGCCGAGGTGGCCGGATGAGGGTGGTGGACACGAACGGTGGCCCTTTTCCATGGGAAACTAAACTCACCTGGCCATGTTCCTGGTGTCAGATTGTGGGAGACATTTAGCACTCCAAAAGCAGCCGAGTTCCAAAATGTTGCATTCTTGCATCAGGGAGAAATCTTGAATGCCATGGCATTTTTGCAGGCTGAAGCCGAGGTGGCCGGATGAGGGTGGTGGACACGAACGGTGGCCCTTTTCCATGGGAAACTAAACTCACCTGGCCATGTTCCTGGTGTCAGATTGTGGGAGACATTTGGCACTCCAAAAGCAGCCTGAGTTCCAAAATGTGGCATCTTGCATCTGGGAGAAATCGTGAATATCACGGCATTTTTGCAGGCTGAAGCCGAGGTGGCCGGATGAGGGTGGTGGACACGAACGGTGGCCCTTTTCCATGGGAAACTAAACTCACCTGGCCATGTTCCTGGTGTCAGATTGTGGGAGACATTTGGCACTCCAAAAGCAGCCCGAGTTCCAAAATGTGGCATCTTGCATCTGGGAGAAATCTTGAATATCACGGCATTTTTGCAGGCTGAATACGAAGTGGCCTGATGACCGTGGTGGACACGAACGGTGGCCCTTTTCCATGGGAAACTAAACTCACCAGGCCATGTTCCTGGTGTCAGATTGTGGGAGACATTTGGCACTCCAAAAGCAGCCCGAGTTCCAAAATGTGGCATCTTGCATCTGGGAGAAATCTTGAATATCACAGCATTTTTGCAGGCTGAAGCCGAGGTGGCCAGATGAGGGTGGTGGACACGAACGGTGGCCCTTTTCCATGGGAAACTAAACTCACCTGGCCATGTTCCTGGTGTCAGATTGTGGGAGACATTTGGCACTCCAAAAGCAGCCCGAGTTCCAAAATGTGGCATCTTGCATCTGGGAGAAATCTTGAATATCACAGCATTTTTGCAGGCTGAAGCCGAGGTGGCCGGATGAGGGTGGTGGACACGAACGGTGGCCCTTTTCCATGGGAAACTAAACTCACCTGGCCATGTTCCTGGTGTCAGATTGTGGGAGACATTTGGCACTCCAAAAGCAACCCGAGTTCCAAAATGTGGCATCTTGCATCTGGGAGAAATCTTGAATATCACGGCATTTTTGCAGGCTGAAGCCGAGGTGGCTGGATGAGGGTGGTGGACACGAACGGTGGCCCTTTTCCATGGGAAACTAAACTCACCTGGCCATGTTCCTGGTGTCAGATTGTGGGAGACATTTGGCACTCCAAAAGCAGCCCAAGTTCCAAAATGTGGCATCTTGCATCTGGGAGAAATCTTGAATATCACGGCATTTTTGCAGGCTGAAGCCGAGGTGGCCGGATGAGGGTGGTGGACACGAACGGTGGCCCTTTTCCATGGGAAACTAAACTCACGTGGCCATGTTCCTGGTGTCAGATTGTGGGAGACATTTGGCACTCCAAAAGCAGCCCGAGTTCCAAAATGTGGCATCTTGCATCTGGGAGAAATCTTGAATAACACGGCTTTTTTGCAGGCTGAAGCCGAGGTGGCCGGATGAGGGTGGTGGACACGAACGGTGGCCCTTTTCCATGGGAAACTAAACTCACCTGGCCATGTTCCTGGTGTCAGATTGTGGGAGACATTTGGCACTCCAAAAGCAGCCTGAGTTCCAAAATGTGGCATCTTGCATCTGGGAGAAATCTTGAATATCACGGCATTTTTGCAGGCTGAATACGAAGTGGCCTGATGACCGTGGTGGACACGAACGGTGGCCCTTTTCCATGGGAAACTAAACTCACCAGGCCATGTTACTGGTGTCAGATTGTGGGAGACATTTGGCACTCCAAAAGCAGCCCGAGTTCCAAAATGTGGCATCTTGCATCTGGGAGAAATCTTGAATATCACGGCATTTTTGCAGGCTGAAGCCGAGGTGGCCGGATGAGGGTGGTGGACACGAACGGTGGCCCTTTTCCATGGGAAACTAAACTCACCTGGCCATGTTCCTGGTGTCAGATTGTGGGAGACATTTAGCACTCCAAAAGCAGCCCGAGTTCCAAAATGTGGCATCTTGCATCTGGGAGAAATCTTGAATATCACGGCATTTTTGCAGGCTGAATACGAAGTGGCCTGATGACCGTGGTGGACACGAACGGTGGCCCTTTTCCATGGGAAACTAAACTCACCAGGCCATGTTCCTGGTGTCAGATTGTGGGAGACATTTGGCACTCCAAAAGCAGCCCGAGTTCCAAAATGTGGCATCTTGCATCTGGGAGAAATCTTGAATATCACGGCATTTTTGCAGGCTGAAGCCGAGGTGGCCTGATGACCGTGGTGGACACGAACGGTGGCCCTTTTCCATGGGAAACTAAACTCACCTGGCCATGTTCCTGGTGTCAGATTGTGGGAGACATTTAGCACTCAAAAATCAGCCCGAGTTCCAAAATGTGGCATCTTGCATCTGGGAGAAATCTTGAATATCACAGCATTTTTGCAGGCTGAAGCCGAGGTGGCCGGATGAGGGTGGTGGGACACGAACGGTGGCCCTTTTCCATGGGAAACTAAACTCACCTGGCCATGTTCCTGGTGTCAGATTGTGGGAGACATTTGGCACTCCAAAAGCAGCCCGAGTTCCAAAATGTGGCATCTTGCATCTAGGAGAAATCTTGAATATCACGGCATTTTTGCAGGCTGAAGCCGAGGTGGCCGGATGAGGGTGGTGGACACGAACGGTGGCCCTTTTCCATGGGAAACTAAACTCACCTGGCCATGTTCCTGGTGTCAGATTGTGGGAGACATTTGGCACTCCAAAAGCAGCCGAGTTCCAAAATGTGGCATCTTGCATCTGGGAGAAATCTTGAATATCACGGCATTTTTGCAGGCTGAAGCCGAGGTGGCCGGATGAGGGTGGTGGACACGAACGGTGGCCCTTTTCCATGGGAAACTAAACTCACCTGGCCATGTTCCTGGTGTCAGATTGTGGGAGACATTTGGCACTCCAAAAGCAGCCCGAGTTCCAAAATGTGGCATCTTGCATCTGGGAGAAATCTTGAATATCACAGCATTTTTGCAGGCTGAAGCCGAGGTGGCCGGATGAGGGTGGTGGACACGAACGGTGGCCCTTTTCCATGGAAACTAAACTCACCTGGCCATGTTCCTGGTGTCAGATTGTGGGAGACATTTAGCACTCCAAAAGCAGCCCGAGTTCCAAAATGTGGCATCTTGCATCTGGGAGAAATCTTGAATAACACGGCTTTTTTGCAGGCCGAAGCCGAGGTGGCCAGATGAGGGTGGTGGACACGAACGGTGGCCCTTTTCCATGGGAAACTAAACTCACCTGGCCATGTTCCTGGTGTCAGATTGTGGGAGACATTTAGCACTCCAAAATCAGTCCGAGTTCCAAAATGTTGCATTCTTGCATCAGGGAGAAATCTTGAATATCACGGCATTTTTGCAGGCTGAAGCCGAGGTGGCCGGATGAGGGTGGTGGACACAAACGGTGGCCCTTTTCCATGGGAAACTAAACTCACCTGGCCATGTTCCTGGTGTCAGATTGTGGGAGACATTTGGCACTCCAAAAGCAGCCCGAGTTCCAAAATGTGGCATCTTTCATCTGGGAGAAATCGTGAATATCACGGCATTTTTGCAGGCTGAAGCCGAGGTGGCCGGATGAGGGTGGTGGACACAAACGGTGGCCCTTTTCCATGGGAAACTAAACTCACCTGGCCATGTTCCTGGTGTCAGATTGTGGGAGACATTTGGCACTCCAAAAGCAGCCCGAGTTCCAAAATGTGGCATCTTGCATCTGGGAGAAATCTTGAATATCACGGCATTTTTGCAGGCTGAATACGAAGTGGCCTGATTACCGTGGTGGACACGAACGGTGGCCCTTTTCCATGGGAAACTAAACTCACCTGGCCATGTTCCTGGTGTCAGATTGTGGGAGACATTTGGCACTCCAAAAGCAGCCCGAGTTCCAAAATGTGGCATCTTGCATCTGGGAGAAATCTTGAATATCACAGCATTTTTGCAGGCTGAAGCCGAGGTGGCCGGATTAGGGTGGTGGACACGAACGGTGGCCCTTTTCCATGGGAAACTAAACTCACCTGGCCATGTTCCTGGTGTCAGATTGTGGGAGACATTTGGCACTCCAAAAGCAACCCAAGTTCCAAAATGTGGCATCTTGCATCTGGGAGAAATCTTGAATATCACGGCATTTTTGCAGGCTGAAGCCGAGGTGGCCGGATGAGGGTGGTGGACACGAACGGTGGCCCTTTTCCATGGGAAACTAAACTCACCTGGCCATGTTCCTGGTGTCAGATTGTGGGAGACATTTGGCACTCCAAAAGCAGCCCGAGTTCCAAAATGTGGCATCTTGCATCTGGGAGAAATCTTGAATGCCACGGCATTTTGCAGGCCGAAGCCGAGGTGGCCGGATGAGGGTGGTGGACACGAACGGTGGCCCTTTTCCATGGGAAACTAAACTCACCTGGCCATGTTCCTGGTGTCAGATTGTGGGAGACATTTGGCACTCCAAAAGCAGCCCGAGTTCCAAAATGTGGCATCTTGCATCTGGGAGAAATCTTGAATATCACGGCATTTTTGCAGGCTGAATACGAAGTGGCCTGATGACCGTGGTGGACACGAACGGTGGCCCTTTTCCATGGGAAACTAAACTCACCAGGCCATGTTCCTGGTGTCAGATTGTGGGAGACATTTGGCACTCCAAAAGCAGCCCGAGTTCCAAAATGTGGCATCTTGCATCTGGGAGAAATCTTGAATATCACAGCATTTTTGCAGGCTGAAGCCGAGGTGGCCGGATGAGGGTGGTGGACACGAACGGTGGCCCTTTTCCATGGGAAACTAAACTCACCTGGCCATGTTCCTGGTGTCAGATTGTGGGAGACATTTAGCACTCCAAAAGCAGCCCGAGTTCCAAAATGTGGCATCTTGCATCTGGGAGAAATCTTGAATAACATGCCTTTTTTGCAGGCTGAAGCTGAGGTGGCCGGATGAGGGTGGTGGACACGAACGGTGGCCCTTTTCCATGGGAAACTAAACTCACCTGGCCATGTTCCTGGTGTCAGATTGTGGGAGACATTTGGCACTCCAAAAGCAGCCCGAGTTCCAAAATGTGGCATCTTGCATCTGGGAGAAATCTTGAATATCACGGCATTTTTGCAGGCTGAAGCGGAGGTGGCCGGATGAGGGTGGTGGACACGAACGGTGGCCCTTTTCCATGGGAAACTAAACTCACCAGGCCATGTTCCTGGTGTCAGATTGTGGGAGACATTTGGCACTCCAAAAGCAGCCCGAGTTCCAAAATGTGGCATCTTGCATCTGGGAGAAATCTTGAATATCACAGCATTTTTGCAGGCTGAAGCCGAGGTGGCCGGATGAGGGTGGTGGACACGAACGGTGGCCCTTTTCCATGGGAAACTAAACTCACCTGGCCATGTTCCTGGTGTCAGATTGTGGGAGACATTTAGCACTCCAAAAGCAGCCTGAGTTCCAAAATGTGGCATCTTGCATCTGGGAGAAATCTTGAATAACATGCCTTTTTTGCAGGCCGAAGCCGAGGTGGCCGGATGAGGGTTTTGGACACGAACGGTGGCCCTTTTCCATGGGAAACTAAACTCACCTGGCCATGTTCCTGGTGTCAGATTGTGGGAGACATTTGGCACTCCAAAAGCAGCCCGAGTTCCAAAATGTGGCATCTTGCATCTGGGAGAAATCTTGAATATCACGGCATTTTTGCAGGCTGAAGCCGAGGTGGCCGGATGAGGGTGGTGGACACGAACGGTGGCCCTTTTCCATGGGAAACTAAACTCACCTAGCCATGTTCCTAGTGTCAGATTGTGGGAGACATTTAGCACTCAAAAATCAGCCCGAGTTCCAAAATGTGGCATCTTACATCTGGGAGAAATCTTGAATATCACAGCATTTTTGCAGGCTGAAGCCGAGGTGGCCGGATGAAGGTGGTGGACACGAACGGTGGCCCTTTTCCATGGGAAACTAAACTCACCTGGCCATGTTCCTGGTGTCAGATTGTGGGAGACATTTGGCACTCCAAAAGCAGCCCGAGTTCCAAAATGTGGCATCTTGCATCTGGGAGAAACCTTGAATGCCATGGCATTTTTGCAGGCTGAAGCCGAGGTGGCCGGATGAGGGTGGTGGACACAAACGGTGGCCCTTTTCCATGGGAAACTAAACTCACCTGGCCATGTTCCTGGTGTCAGATTGTGGGAGACATTTGGCACTCCAAAAGCAGCCTGAGTTCCAAAATGTGGCATCTTGCATCTGGGAGAAATCGTGAATATCACGGCATTTTTGCAGGCTGAAGCCGAGGTGGCCTGATGAGGGTGGTGGACACGAACGGTGGCCCTTTTCCATGGGAAACTAAACTCACCTGGCCATGTTCCTGGTGTCAGATTGTGGGAGACATTTGGCACTCCAAAAGCAGCCCGAGTTCCAAAATGTGGCATCTTGCATCTGGGAGAAATCTTGAATATCACGGCATTTTTGCAGGCTGAATACGAAGTGGCCTGATGACCGTGGTGGACACGAACGGTGGCCCTTTTCCATGGGAAACTAAACTCACCAGGCCATGTTCCTGGTGTCAGATTGTGGGAGACATTTGGCACTCCAAAAGCAGCCCAAGTTCCAAAATGTGGCATCTTGCATCTGGGAGAAATCTTGAATATCACAGCATTTTTGCAGGCTGAAGCCGAGGTGGCCGGATGAGGGTGGTGGACACGAACGGTGGCCCTTTTCCATGGGAAACTAAACTCACCTGGCCATGTTCCTGGTGTCAGATTGTGGGAGACATTTAGCACTCCAAAAGCAGCCCGAGTTCCAAAATGTGGCATCTTGCATCTAGGAGAAATCTTGAATAACACGGCTTTTTTGCAGGCCGAAGCCGAGGTGGCCGGATGAGGGTGGTGGACACGAACGGTGGCCCTTTTCCATGGGAAACTAAACTCACCTGGCCATGTTCCTGGTGTCAGATTGTGGGAGACATTTGGCACTCCAAAAGCAGCCGAGTTCCAAAATGTGGCATCTTGCATCTGGGAGAAATCTTGAATATCACGGCATTTTTGCAGGCCGAAGCCGAGGTGGCTGGATGAGGGTGGTGGACACGAACGGTGGCCCTTTTCCATGGGAGACTAAACTCACCTGGCCATGTTCCTGGTGTCAGATTGTGGGAGACATTTGGCACTCCAAAATCAGCCCGAGTTCCAAAATGTGGCATCTTGCATCTGGGAGAAATCTTGAATATCACGGCATTTTTGCAGGCTGAAGCCGAGGTGGCCTGATGACCGTGGTGGACACGAACGGTGGCCCTTTTCCATGGGAAACTAAACTCACTGGCCATGTTCCTGGTGTCAGATTGTGGGAGACATTTGGCACTCCAAAAGCAGCCCGAGTTCCAAAATGTGGCATCTTGCATCTGGGAGAAATCTTGAATATCACAGCATTTTTGCAGGCTGAAGCCGAGGTGGCCGGATGAGGGTGGTGGACACGAACGGTGGCCCTTTTCCATGGGAAACTAAACTCACCTGGCCATGTTCCTGGTGTCAGATTGTGGGAGACATTTAGCACTCCAAAAGCAGCCTGAGTTCCAAAATGTGGCATCTTGCATCTGGGAGAAATCTTGAATAACACAGCATTTTTGCAGGCCGAAGTCGAGGTGGCCGGATGAGGGTGGTGGACACGAACGGTGGCCCTTTTCCATGGGAAACTAAACTCACCTGGCCATGTTCCTGGTGTCAGATTGTGGGAGACATTTGGCACTCCAAAAGCAGCCTGAGTTCCAAAATGTGGCATCTTGCATCTGGGAGAAATCTTGAATATCACGGCATTTTTGCAGGCTGAAGCCGAGGTGGCCGGATGAGGGTGGTGGACACGAACGGTGGCCCTTTTCCATGGGAAACTAAACTCACCTGGCCATGTTCCTGGTGTCAGATTGTGGGAGACATTTGGCACTCCAAAAGCAGCCCGAGTTCCAAAATGTGGCATCTTGCATCTGGGAGAAATCTTGAATATCACGGCATTTTTGCAGGCTGAAGCCGAGGTGGCCGGATGAGGGTGGTGGACACGAACGGTGGCCCTTTTCCATGGGAAACTAAACTCACCTGGCCATGTTCCTGGTGTCAGATTGTGGGAGACATTTGGCACTCCAAAAGCAGCCCGAGTTCCAAAATGTGGCATCTTGCATCTGGGAGAAATCTTGAATATCAGAGCATTTTTGCAGGCTGAAGCATAGGTGGCCGGATGAGGGTGGTGGACACGAACGGTGGCCCTTTTCCATGGGAAACTAAACTCACCTGGCCATGTTCCTGGTGTCAGATTGTGGGAGACATTTGGCACTCCAAAAGCAGCCCGAGTTCCAAAATGTGGCATCTTGCATCTGGGAGAAATCTTGAATAACACGGCTTTTTTGCAGGCAGAAGCCGAGGTGGCCGGATGATGGTGGTGGACACGAACGGTGGCCCTTTTCCATGGGAAACTAAACTCACCTGGCCATGTTCCTGGTGTCAGATTGTGGGAGACATTGGCACTCCAAAAGCAGCCCGAGTTCCAAAATGTGGCATCTTGCATCTGGGAGAAATCTTGAATATCACGGCATTTTTGCAGGCTGAAGCCGAGGTGGCCGGATGAGGGTGGTGGACACGAACGGTGGCCCTTTTCCATGGGAAACTAAACTCACCTGGCCATGTTCCTGGTGTCAGATTGTGGGAGACATTTGGCACTCCAAAAGCAGCCCGAGTTCCAAAATGTGGCATCTTGCATCTGGGAGAAATCTTGAATATCACGGCATTTTTGCAGGCTGAAGCCGAGGTGGCCGGATGAGGGTGGTGGACACGAACGGTGGCCCTTTTCCATTAGGAAACTAAACTCACCTGGCCATGTTCCTGGTGTCAGATTGTGGGAGACATTTGGCACTCCAAAAGCAGCCCAAGTTCCAAAATGTGGCATCTTGCATCTGGGAGAAATCTTGAATATCACGGCATTTTTGCAGGCTGAAGCCGAGGTGGCCGGATGAGGGTGGTGGACACGAACGGTGGCCCCTTTTCCATGGGAAACTAAGCTCACCTGGCCATGTTCCTGGTGTCAGATTGTGGGAGACATTTGGCACTCCAAAAGCAGCCTGAGTTCCAAAATGTGGCATCTTGCATCTGGGAGAAATCTTGAATGCCACGGCATTTTTGCAGGCCGAAGCCGAGGTGGCCGGATGAGGGTGGTGGACACGAACGGTGGCCCTTTTCCATGGGAAACTAAACTCACCTGGCCATGTTCCTGGTGTCAGATTGTGGGAGACATTTGGCACTCCAAAAGCAGCCCGAGTTCCAAAATGTGGCATCTTGCATCTGGGAGAAATCTTGAATATCACGGCATTTTTGCAGGCTGAATACGAAGTGTCCTGATGACCGTGGTGGACACGAACGGTGGCCCTTTTCCATGGGAAACTAAACTCACCAGGCCATGTTCCTGGTGTCAGATTGTGGGAGACATTTGGCACTCCAAAAGCAGCCCGAGTTCCAAAATGTGGCATCTTGCATCTGGGAGAAATCTTGAATATCACAGCATTTTTGCAGGCTGAAGCCGAGGTGGCCGGATGAGGGTGGTGGACACGAACGGTGGCCCTTTTCCATGGGAAACTAAACTCACCTGGCCATGTTCCTGGTGTCAGATTGTGGGAGACATTTAGCACTCCAAAAGCAGCCCGAGTTCCAAAATGTGGCATCTTGCATCTGGGAGAAATCTTGAATAACATGGCTTTTTTGCAGGCCGAAGCCGAGGTGGCCGGATGAGGGTGGTGGACACGAACGGTGGCCCTTTTCCATGGGAAACTAAACTCACCTGGCCATGTTCCTAGTGTCAGATTGTGGGAGACATTTGGCACTCCAAAAGCAGCCCGAGTTCCAAAATGTGGCATCTTGCATCTAGGAGAAATCTTGAATATCACAGCATTTTTGCAGGCTGAAGCCGAGGTGGCCGGATGAGGGTGGTGGACACGAACGGTGGCCCTTTTCCATGGGAAACTAAACTCACCTGGCCATGTTCCTGGTGTCAGATTGTGGGAGACATTTGGCACTCCAAAAGCAGCCCGAGTTCCAAAATGTGGCATCTTGCATCTAGGAGAAATCTTGAATATCACGGCATTTTTGCAGGCTGAAGCCGAGGTGGCCGGATGAGGGTGGTGGACACGAACGGTGGCCCTTTTCCATGGGAAACTAAACTCACCTGGCCATGTTCCTGGTGTCAGATTGTGGGAGACATTTGGCACTCCAAAAGCAGCCGAGTTCCAAAATGTGGCATCTTGCATCTGGGAGAAATCTTGAATATCACGGCATTTTTGCAGGCTGAAGCCGAGGTGGCCGGATGAGGGTGGTGGACACGAACGGTGGCCCTTTTCCATGGGAAACTAAACTCACCTGGCCATGTTCCTGGTGTCAGATTGTGGGAGACATTTGGCACTCCAAAAGCAGCCCGAGTTCCAAAATGTGGCATCTTGCATCTGGGAGAAATCTTGAATATCACGGCATTTTTGCAGGCTGAATACGAAGTGTCCTGATGACCGTGGTGGACACGAACGGTGGCCCTTTTCCATGGGAAACTAAACTCACCTGGCCATGTTCCTGGTGTCAGATTGTGGGAGACATTTGGCACTCCAAAAGCAGCCTGAGTTCCAAAATGTGGCATCTTGCATCTGGGAGAAATCGTGAATATCACGGCATTTTTGCAGGCTGAAGCCGAGGTGTCTGGATGAGGGTGGTGGACACGAACGGTGGCCCTTTTCCATGGGAAACTAAACTCACCTGGCCATGTTCCTGGTGTCAGATTGTGGGAGACATTTGGCACTCCAAAAGCAGCCCGAGTTCCAAAATGTGGCATCTTGCATCTGGGAGAAATCTTGAATATCACGGCATTTTTGCAGGCTGAATACGAAGTGGCCTGATGACCGTGTTGGACACGAACGGTGGCCCTTTTCCATGGGAAACTAAACTCACCTGGCCATGTTCCTGGTGTCAGATTGTGGGAGACATTTGGCACTCCAAAAGCAGCCCGAGTTCCAAAATGTGGCATCTTGCATCTGGGAGAAATCTTGAATATCACGGCATTTTTGCAGGCTGAAGCCGAGGTGGCCGGATGAGGGTGGTGGACACGAACGGTGGCCCTTTTCCATGGGAAACTAAACTCACCTGGCCATGTTCCTAGTGTCAGATTGTGGGAGACATTTAGCACTCCAAAAGCAGCCCGAGTTCCAAAATGTGGCATCTTGCATCTGGGAGAAATCTTGAATATCACAGCATTTTTGCAGGCTGAAGCCGAGGTGGCCGGATGAGGGTGGTGGACACGAACGGTGGCCCTTTTCCATGGGAAACTAAACTCACCTGGCCATGTTCCTGGTGTCAGATTGTAAGAGACAATTGGCACTCCAAAAGCAGCCCGAGTTCCAAAATGTGGCATCTTGCATCTGGGAGAAATCTTGAATATCACGGCATTTTTGCAGGCTGAAGCCGAGGTGGCCGGATGATGGTGGTGGACACGAACGGTGGCCCTTTTCCATGGGAAACTAAACTCACCTGGCCATGTTCCTGGTGTCAGATTGTGGGAGACATTTGGCACTCCAAAAGCAGCCGAGTTCCAAAATGTGGCATCTTGCATCTGGGAGAAATCTTGAATATCACGGCATTTTTGCAGGCTGAAGCCGAGGTGGCCGGATGAGGGTGGTGGACACGAACGGTGGCCCCTTTTCCATGGGAAACTAAACTCACCTGGCCATGTTCGTGGTGTCAGATTGTGGGAGACATTTGGCACTCCAAAAGCAGCCCGAGTTCCAAAATGTGGCATCTTGCATCTGGGAGAAATCTTGAATGCCATGGCATTTTTGCAGGCTGAAGCCGAGGTGGCCGAATGAGGGTGGTGGACACAAACGGTGGCCCTTTTCCATGGGAAACTAAACTCACCTGGCCATGTTCCTGGTGTCGGATTGTGGGAGACATTTGGCACTCCAAAAGCAGCCTGAGTTCCAAAATGTGGCATCTTGCATCTGGGAGAAATCTTGAATATCACGGCATTTTTGCAGGCTGAAGCCGAGGTGGCCAGATGAGGGTGGTGGACACGAACGGTGGCCCCTTTTCCATGGGAAACTAAACTCACCTGGCCATGTTCCTGGTGTCAGATTGTGGGAGACATTTGGCACTCCAAAAGCAGCCCGAGTTCCAAAATGTGGCATCTTGCATCTGGGAGAAATCTTGAATATCACGGCATTTTTGCAGGCTGAATACGAAGTGGCCTGATGACCGTGGTGGGACACGAACGGTGGCCCTTTTCCATGGGAAACTAAACTCACCTGGCCATGTTCCTGGTGTCAGATTGTGGGAGACATTTGGCACTCCAAAAGCAGCCCGAGTTCCAAAATGTGGCATCTTGCATCTGGAGAAATCTTGAATATCACGGCATTTTTGCAGGCTGAAGCCGAGGTGGCCGGATGAGGGTGGTGGACACGAACGGTGGCCCTTTTCCATGGGAAACTAAACTCAACTGGCCATGTTCCTAGTGTCAGATTGTGGGAGACATTTAGCACTCCAAAAGCAGCCCGAGTTCCAAATTGTGGCATCTTGCATCTGGGAGAAATCTTGAATATCACAGCATTTTTGCAGGCTGAAGCCGAGGTGGCCGGATGAGGGTGGTGGA